>NC_081772.1:2062500-2215000 GCF_963082965.1 Carassius carassius
ATCATAATTATGATGAATAATTGTAAGATAAAAACGTTTAAATCATGGCTTTAAAAATCTAAAAATCATACAATTTTCAAAATTATGGCATACTAAATCAAAACTATGCCATAAAAAGTGAATTTAGCTAATTATGACTTTAAGTGAAATTAATGACATACTAAATTGAAATTATGACATAAAAAGTCTAAATTGACAAAGTCAAAAGACACGAAAAGTAAAAATAATGACATAAAAATTCATAATCATGATAAGTAATTTTGAATTGGTAAAATTCAATTTTCAATTGTAGGTTTTCATACAATCTGCTTAATTGCCAGTGATGGTTTGGTTTTATGGGCGGACCTCAATTCTTAGTTTTTCCTAAAAATCTTACATTTTTGTACAACTCACATACTGCAGAATGAATTCATATGAAATGGCCACCTTACATTTTTCATAAGATATAATAAGCATAAAATTACACTGACACGTTGGGCAAATTAAACATTTCTAACAGTTTGAAGTACTTTTATTGAGACTTTTTAACACTGAGTGAAATATAAAACGTTATAACATTTTGGCAATTGTGAATTTGAACAGCAATTTTCAGTTTCAGCCCAAAATAGTTTTGAAGTGCCAAAATCATTGAGCTGAATGATGTTTAATTAGCATTTCTCTGATGTCATGTTTTCACTGTCCATTTGAGTGTTGATTAAATCAATTTGGTTAATTTAAATAAAATGTATTTTCCATTTCGGTTTTCAGCCAAGTGCATCCTGAATTTTCGTTTTTGACCTTGAATTTTCCTTTTGGTTTATCACTAGTTATAATCAACATTTCTCATCTTACTTAAGATGGGATTTGTTAATTTTTTTCCTTTGCAATTTTTACCTTCACTACAAAGTATAAATGCAGTTTCTGTCATTTAGGCCAAAGTGAGTTATCTTAGGA
Organism: Carassius carassius; assembly: GCF_963082965.1. Lineage (NCBI taxonomy): Eukaryota > Metazoa > Chordata > Actinopteri > Cypriniformes > Cyprinidae > Carassius > Carassius carassius. Next base: position 2,063,434 of record NC_081772.1, read on the forward strand.
TCACATTTAATTGTAAATGCAATTAAAATGCATAAATATTTTTGAGTATGTTGCAGAGAAAAAGTAAGTCATACAAGTGAAATGAGTGAGTAAATGATGACATTTTGGATGAACTCTCCCTTTAAAACCGCATGTAATGTCTGGATTGGTTCCCGAGCCTCAGATTTGACCCTCTGAAGGGAGCGAGGGCGGCTACCAAGACACACACAATCTGCTCAAGACTGCTAATGCACAGCCAAGCAGTTTCTGCCACCATGTGTTTAATAATGCTTTAGTAGGTGCTTCTGTAATGCATCTATCAGGATGAGAAACTAAACCTCAGATAATCTGTGGACACCATGATGCACTAAAGCAACTTCATTTTCATAACCAGCTAGCATCAGAATCGGGCTAAATAAGCAGTGACCTGCATGTCTTTATCAGTCAAGTGGAGTCATTTTAAACATCGGTCTACAGCTAAAAGATGACAATGCCAGTATCTACAAACTGAAGCTGTGATAAAACATCACAATAATTCATTAAAAAAACATAATATCACAATAAAAACCAATCAATAATAAAACAATATAATAATAATAATATAGAAATACTGAATATTATTTTATTTTATAAAACATAAGCCTAACCCTGAACTAAAAATAATTAATAATGTCAAAATAATTTACCAGCATAAATGTAAAACTGAAAATCTATAATAGATTTTAGGAAACACACTGCAAGCATTTACTAACTGAAGTTTTAGTCAAAAGAGTCTCAAAACATTAAGTGATTATTTTGATCAAGATTTTTGTCAGACTGCATTTTAAATCCCTAAAGTCCTGAAAGTATGTTATCTAACATACTCATAATTCAGCCAAACATCAGAAAGAACACAAGATCTGATCTTCTACATCTCATCCTGTCTGATGAATATCACAGATGTCCAGTACAATGCACAAAATATATGAATATTTACACACAAATGGACAATGTCACATTGGACAAATTGCCAAGAGCAAATATGCATATTATGCAAAAACTTTATATACAATTTTACAGCCAAAAAACATCAACGAGACAGATGGACTGATGAATGCAAACCTCACAGCAACAAGTTCTTTGTGCAGTGATTTTTTTTCTTTCACTATATCTATATAACACTCTTTATACAACACAATCAAATACACACACAAACACACAACATGACATAATAATAATAATAATAAAAAAACGCACACAAAATCACTCATACATATTCCAGCACTAGATTTATACAAAATTCGACTTCTTCAAAACAAATTCGAATTATTAAACTATTAAATGGATTTTAATACTAAACACACATATAGTCTGACTTGAAGAAACATCAAATGCCAGATAAAAAGTGAAGACTTACCATCATCTACATGAAGACTGAGATCTCGCATACATACACACACTGACACAGAGAGGAAGTGAACACACACACATATGGATGGAGAAAGAAGAGGAGGAGGAGAGAGCGAGAGAGAGAGACAGAGAGAGAGACAGAGATAGAGAAGCCCACAGAGACAGAGCAGGCAGGAATTATGAACCGAGAATTAGAGGGAGAAAGAGAAGGAGAAAGAAACAGAAAACACACACACACACACACACACACACACAAATCCAAGGTCTATAACTTACAAACATGTAGTTTATGTTAATGCACAATAACTGAAAATTTACAGTATTTATTAGGATAGAATACACCAAATAAACCAGTTTGCCTTGTGTTTGTGTGTCATTTCAGTCAATTTGAAATTGATTATAATAATTGATAATACACTGTTAAATGAGCAACAAACTCAAAATATGGCACAGCTGACACAGAAGAAATGAGTGCAAATCTAAATTTCCAATATATTTCAAACATCTGAAAGTCGCTGACCAACTTTGCTAAATTTGCCAACTTAATGATTTTCACAAGTGCTTTTTACATTATGTTTCGAATGGATAAGCAATGGACCCTTTCATTATAAAAATTACAAAAAGAAAACATTTTGTATGAGTATTTTTTTTTTCTGTGAGGACATCTTTAAAAAGAGGTTGTTAGATATGCATATAAGTTAAGGTCAAATGCACTCATAAATGTAAGATTGATGTATTTGAATTGCATATATACAATTTCTATTCATTTGAATTACACATAAACAGCGTAATAAACTTTTTGTAATGCATAACCTTTTGTGATTCACATTTTGAACCAAATGAACATTGCTTGCTCAACAGCTAGAAACATTTAACCACTTTCAAGCTTTTTTAACTGAATACATATAATTGTTTTCACAATGAACAGATTAATGCAGATTATAAGCAATTTGAATAAATGCATTTTGAAAATATGATTATTTAAATAAAACCAAGTATAGGGTTTTTAGTAAGTTATTAATAACTTATGCCATGATTTCTTTTTTTGAGTGCAGAAATCTGACCGGTTTCATTTATACATGACTCACAAATATGCATCATATTAGATTTATTAATTTGTGTCAAAACTATGTAATACAAATGGATGGATATTTTATATGCAATTCAAATCCTGAGCCTCTTTCAAAGCAACTCTAGAACACTTTTATTGAACGCAAGAATGAAGTACAGTACAGAAACTAGAAAACAATTTCTGCTTAATAGATCAGATACCAACAAAGCAGGCATCATCTAAAAAAACTTTACTATGGTGACAAACTCTTTCATTTCTCCTTGGCCATCACTATCTGATCTTCTCTGAGCATTAAATTCAATGTTCTCAGCTCTGAGTTAAAGTTTATTTAAACTGCTGTTCAAAGGCTTGGGTTGGTAAGATTTTTAAAAAGTTTTTAAAAGAGTCTTTTATGCTCACCAAGACTGCATTTACTTGAGAAAAAATACAATAAAAATAGTACAATTGTGAAATATTATTACAATTTGAAATAACAATTTTCTATTTGAATATATTTTATAATGTAATTTATCAAAGCTGAATTTTCAGCATCATTCCTCCAGTCTTCAGTGTCACATGATCCTTCAGAAATCATTCTAATATGCTGATTTGTTGCTCAAGAAACATGTCTGATTTTTATATTAATATTGAAAACAGTTGTACTGCTATATATTTTTGAAACTTTATTTGAAATAGAAACCTTAGTAACATCATAATTGTCTTTACTGTCACTTTTAATCAATTTAATGCATCCTTGCTGAATAAAAGTATTAATTTCTTAAAAAAAAAAAAAGAAAGTCTGACTAACCCGTATACAGTTTTCAATAGTAGTGCACATACACGCTGCACGATTAAAATAAAATTCACTGCAACTGCATTTCCTATTCACTCATGCAAAGTGTGGGATGAGCCTAATTATTTTCTGTATTAATAAACAGCGGGTTACAAATACAGAAATAACTATTCCATTAAGTGCCCATGTTAGGACAGAATGCAGGGGGTTTTAATCAGTACATTCTCAACAAACGCACTTCCATCATTCTGTCAAATTACTTGTCCATTAAAATGATACGCAGGATTGCATTAGCAGATAATCACAGGAACTGGTTTATGTGTTAGTGGCTCACTGTTATATAACCGTGTTATATAACTGTGTGGAGGACTGCCAAAGCCATATCATCATCTGTGTGTGTGCAAATGTGAGAGAACACAAGACAGGAAGTGACATCGAGAGAGTTTGAGTATGCTTGTGATCAAGATGGCTATTAATCAGTTGATGTTTCTGAGTTTTTACTTTGTCATTATCATGACACTATTGCATGTCTTGTGGTTGCATAGTGTAGTCAAAGCATCTATAGATGTTTACATACTTTGTATATGCAATGTAGACATGACCAGTCACGATTTAATATGCAAATATTATGACAATCAATCAATATATATATATATATATATATATATATATATATATATATATATATATATATATATATATATATATATATATATATATATATATATATATATATTTTTTTTTTTTTGCAGAACACAAAAAGATGATATTTAAAAAAAACAAAAAACAATTAGTGCTCAAATAACCTTGGAGCACATTTAATATCATTGTACAGAAAAAATAAGTTTTCAAGTATCTTTTATGTTCCACAGAAAAATTAATGCAAAGAAATGTAGTTTGAAAATCTATGTTAAAAACAGATGATTCTAGCAGGATTATTATCGATATAAACATCAACAGAAATAAAATATAAAACTTTTATTTCAGCTATGGAGGAAACTTCTCATTTAATTTTAACTGGATGTACTAAAAGAACTAAAACTTAAATTAAAATTTATAAAAACTATAATCATATACTATAGTAATATACTAACATAACTACTAAAGACTACTAAAATGTCAAAAACACAAAACAAAAGTACTAAAATGTTAACTAAAATAAAAATGAATCAGAAAATATAAAAATCAAAACAATCAAAACGGATTCAAAATATTAATTAATCTCTCAATGATAACAAAATAAAGTCTAGATGTTAAAAATGCAATGAAAAATGGATTGGAGGAAGTAATTTTTAGCAGATTATTTGCAATAATGTTTCCAATTTAATTGCTAAAATTATTATCTAATATTTCTAAAAATAATGATGAAAATGAAAAATATGCATTTACATTTGTTGATCATTTGCATATGTTGAAGGTTGAATGACTGAAACATAATGAATTATTTTTTTTGATGATGGAGTAGTGTGACTATGCATGTATTTCTTAGTTTATAATGTACTTTCATCCTATACAGTATGTTTCAGGTGTCAGGTTATATGTTTTTTACTAGCTACTGTAATAATGACTAAGGAAACGGTTTGTGACACAGTTATTGAATGGTTTAGAAGACTCAATAACACAAAAATGGTATGCACATCCCAACCATCCAAATAGGATGCAGGTGCAAGACAACTGAATAATATAATCAAATAAAGAAGTGAAGTCTGCACACTGAAAACTACTGCTCCAGAGGAATTTAATTAAGCTCAAGCTTAGAAGACTTCCAATATAGTGTGAGAGTCCTGAGCCATATGGGCAAAGTTACAGGTTAGTCATATTCCTGCAGCTCAAACAGTAGAGCATCACGTTAGCAACACCAAGATCATGGGTTCAATTCCCACGGAAAGGAATCCCATGAATTGCACAAATAATGTAAAGCTTGAACGCAATACACAGTAAGTTGCTTGAATAAAAGCATAATTCCAAATGCATAAATGTGTAAATATGTTCAGGAAAGTCAGTGCATGTAACTGCATATCCTCATATTCAGTTAAAGAGATGTCAATTTGTTTAACACTTTTTTATTATTCATCCCATGTTTGTCACATGATCACTATTTTCTAAATAATTTCTAATTTGTTTCTTGTTAATACACATTTGACAGTAAAGCACTCAACTTGAGTTGGGAAGTAGAACATTTACTTTTATTAATGACAGTAACGTGTAAAATATATATTTTTAATATGGAAATTGTACTACACTTAAATACCATTCTTCTATATTATTGTACTGAACTTACCAACAATTTGAGTGATTATAAAAGGAGCACTCTTTACTTGCTTTATGTGATTCAGTCGCAAATTGAAGAAAAGTTTGTTTTCCAAATCACTTTGACATTTCTTTCTTCACACAGAGTGCAAAGTGCAAAACTTTGACAAAATTTTATTTCTTGATGATTTTATATTTTATTAAAATGATTTTAAAATCTCAATATGTAAAACAAAAAATAAAAAATAAATATATTAATGACTAATAAGTGCTCCTCTGCTGCCATCTACTGGTTACAATGGGAATTTTGACCATTTTTAAACCTTTAACCTTTTAACTGTCAACCCCATTTTTGAACATAGACGTGAAAGTACACTATTCACACTTAAATTGTTATAATTCATAAACGCTTTTGAATACAGACCAAAGGTTGGTCTCTTTTTAAAGAAGACAATCTGCAGATTATTGCAGAAGTGAAATCATTTAAAAAAATGAGTATAAACAAGTTATAGAAGTTTAAATTTACTGTAAATAAATTTATTATTTTATTTTTATTATATTTTATATAAAATAAATATTTTATAAAATATGTTTAAATCCAAAATTGCTATAAAATGAAAGCCATATGTCTAAATAAGTTGTGTTCCAAATTTGAAGTTGATATAAAAAAAATGTAGGTTCATATGCAATTTTGTTTAGGCGTTATACCACAAAAAGCCACCGGGTGCCATTGAAACTCCATTGAATTTTTTGGATGCATTTTTCTGTCACAAATGTATCAATTTCTCTCTCAATATTATGTCTATGACAAAATAACCACCAAATATGGTATCTTGAGACTCAGACCTTTCCAACGATATGTATTTTGTCAAGATTCTGAAAAGTTTTGATTCTAAAAGACCGTAATATATTTGGAATATGACCCCTCCCACTAAGGGGGGGGGGGCACGCTAAAAGATTTTAAAGTACGATTTCCATGGTAACGCAGTGTCCAATTTCAAAATGGTTTTCATAGGATGAATTTGGAGTATTTAAGCTTTCAAATGATGTATAATTTATGATGATTACTAAAACATGTGATAGGGAAAAAGGAAGCGGAGTAGATATTTTGTGACAAAGGTCAGAACTCCTGTTATGATGTATATGTTTTGAGGTGCACTCTTTTTATAAATTAATATTTTACTGTTCCTTCATAATTTTTAACAACAAAAAGGGGTCAAATATCTATAAAGGAGTCTTAGACCTTTCCAACGATATATAGTTTGTCATGATTAGATTAGGATATAATTGTAATATATTGAAGTAAATTTAGGCATCCCGTATACGGGACGGTGACAGTTAACAGGTTAAAGTGTTGTGAATAGTTGCATAACATATTTGAAAGTCACTGATAAAATTCTCAAAACCCTGAAATGAATAATGTATTAAAATTTGTCTATTTCTATCGCAACGTCATGGTTATAGTCAACATTACTACTTCTGGTTTTCTATGTCAGTGCTGTTTGAATTTTCATCTGCATCTTATTCGCAGACAATTCTGCTTCTCACTAGATCCAAGTTGATAAATGGTTTCGTTACGCTTTTGTTTTGTTTGCTGTCAGATGTTTTTCATACTCAACAGATAGTGCAGCACTTATTTGTTAGGCAACGCCAGTGTGACCGCTCACAACATTTAGCCGCACTGGCAATAAAAACATCCTGCAAGTTTCAGAACTCAAAACTTTCTTGTTAGTTCAAAAACAGCTTATATTGAAACCAGCCTCAGAAAACAACTAGTTTTGGAATGTGCCACTTTATGATGTAATAGTGTGGCTAAGCACCGCCTCTCCAGGAGAAGCCCCACCCACTGATAAACTCTTGTAGTAAGAGGAGAGGAAACACTAGAGAGACACAAATACAAGATTCCTCCACCAACAGAACCATAAAGATTGCATCACAAGATTACAAGACAATGTGTAGTGTAAGTTGTGAAAAATAATCTTTGAATTGCCTTTCTTGTGATTCTAACATCAGATGCGAGCGCTGGTGTGTCATAACATGAATCAATGTCTCTTTCAGGTCAGAAGTGGCACGAATGCTTACATGTCAGAAATAGAGCAGGACATCAGTTTAATGTTGTGGATTTGTTGTGAAAGTGAAAAAAGTGAAAGTGAAGTGACATTCAGCCAAGTATGGTGACCCATACTCAGAATTTGTGCTCTGCATTTAACCCATCCGAAATGCACACACACAGAGCAGTGAACACACACACACACTGTGAGCACACACCCGGAGCAGTGGGCAGCCATTTATGCTGCGGCGCCCGGGGAGCAGTTGGGGGTTCGATGCCTTGCTCAAGGGCACCTAAGTCATGGTACTGAAGGTGGAGAGAGAACTGTACATGCACTCCCCCCACCCACAATTCCTGCCGGCCCGGGACTCGAACTCACAACCTTTCGATTGGGAGTCCGACTCTCTAACCAGTAGGCCACGACTTCCCCCTAAACAGTCAAATGTGTCAAATGTGTCATAATGGGTTCTGTTGTTTATAGTTGTATCTGGCGTAAACCACTAATCTATAATATAGAACTGGATTCATTACAGTAGCGAACATCATTAACGTGATAAACATCAGACGGACTCCATCTCAACATATATAACAAATGACAAAGTGCTCATTTTGTAATCTGAAGAAAGATTTATGCTTTGTTTACTGTACCTTTACTTTGCCTTGTACAGTTATTCATTGTTTATATAATTTTGTTATAGTGTTTTCATTCGTAATCCAGCGCTAAGTGCAAATGTTTCAACAATGCTTTCATTAACAGCATTCATTTTGAAGCTGGTAATGATTTAAACGGGGGTTAAATTAATGATTAATTTAGCATACAATATTTTACATGGAAACAGTAATGATAGTAAACATATCTGCGAGATCCCTGAGAGTCTGAAATAGATGTTGCTCAATCAGGAGATTAAAAATATACACATCATAATTTATTCAGAGAAATAACTTATATAAACAGTAAGGATTTAAAGACATTTAAAGGCTTTATTTACACCCACCTAAACGGTTTAAATATATCTCTTATCCTGCCCAAAAAGACCATAAACATGGCAGATAACACCTGAAGTAAAAATACAATTACATACACACAACATAAAAACTTATACTTTTGACTGATTTGCTTCAAATCGGGTGATTTTAGGTCAGCAGTTTGCATGTGACTCAATGTTGCTCCCTGCTGGTAGGGATTAGTAAAACGAGGGATTGAACATTTCCAGTGGCTTCTCTGCCTGTTGGCAGTTTAGAACGCTATGAGTGATCCAGTCATATATAGATCAGTGGTGAAAACACAGGGTAAAATTAGCAAAGAGCTTGTTTGTTTGATTTACTTTGCTACGGATTCATTTTTAAACAAGACTGTGTGATGCAGGTTTTTCAGAGAGCCTGAAAGTAGACTAGAATGGATCCAACAGTAATTGCACAGTATCGTCACAGCAGCCATATCACCCTGCAGCTCAAGACTGGTTGCACACTGAAGCTGAGCAGGGCTGAGCCTGGTCAGTACCTGGATGGGAGACCTCCTGGGAAAAGCTTGCGGCTGGAAGAGGTGTGAGGGTCCTAATGCGCTAATACAGTGACACTATGGGGACACTATACTGTAAAAAGCACCATCCTTTGCTGAGACGTTAAACAGAGGTCCTAACTCTCTGTGGTTACTAAAAATCCCATGGCACTTCTCCTAAAGAGTAGGGGTGTATCCCTGGTGTACTGGCCAAATTCCCTCCACTGGCCCTTGTTAATCAAGGCCTTCTGATCATCCTCATCCACTGGCTCTATCTCTCTCTCTCCTCTCTACCTGTAGCTGGTGTGTGGTGAAGTGCACTGGCTGCCGTTGCATCATCCAGGTGGATGCTGCACACTGGTGGTGGTTGAAAGCGCTATATAAATGCCTCATTCATCCATTCATCTGTGATTTTAATAATCAAAACTGTTAGCCAATCATAGCAGTGGGTGTTTACTTCGAGTGAATGAGCCACCAACGCCTATGAAAAGAGACCGTTCTGCAGAGAGGCACAAAAACTGGATAGAAAATAATGTTTTAAATTTTTTTAAAACTAGCTCTGCGACGTGCGTCTATGGCTTCACACATGACTACAGTCACATTGGAAAGGTGAAACACATGGTTATCTCGTTTTCTCCTCCAACTTCAATCGTCCAAAATCATTGTTATGATTTATTATTTTGTAAAGAGCGTTTGACTTTCTTTGCATGTTCTCTTTGTAAACACAAGGTCTGTACTTCCGCATGACCTTTCCAATGTGACTGACTATGTGATGTGAATCCAGCTTGTGCAAGATGAACATCTGTGGTTAAAAAGTATATAAATCTGTATTTTTTTAAAGAATATGACTGATCGTTTCAGTAGATAAGACCCGTATTCCTCGGCTGGGATCATGTAGAGCCCTTTGAACCTGCATTGAAACAGCAATTTGGACCTTCAGCCCATTGACCACCATTGAAGTCCATTAAATGGAGAAAAATCCTCAAAAACCTTAATTTCTTCGCGATTTAAGAAAGAAATAGGAGTCTGAAAAATAATCTTGATTTCCCTTTGAGTTCAGTTTATTTTTCTGGCCTCACCGGCAGATATTTTTTCTTGTTTTAAGCATATCGCATTTAATTTTTAAGAAAACAATACATAATTTGATTCTCAAGTTAATGTATTTTGATGAAAGAATGTTTAGATAGTTGTACTGGAGAATGAGACAAAATCACTAAGAAAGAAAATAATTTTTGCTGTGTTCTAAACAGAATTCTTCGATGTTCTAAATACCAAACAGAAACCTGTGAAATCCACACACAGATGGGACTCTGACAGGAGATTTGCGGTGAGGTGAGCGTGGAGATCAGCAGCAGGGTGAGCGAGGTGGGGAGGCAGAGGAACGGCAGACAGGAAGTGAACAGAGCGGGGACAGGAAACAGGAAGTGAGGCGCTCTCACCTTGGGGGTGGGACAGGAAGCGGTGGAGAGGCGGGAGGTAGCCTGGGCGCGCGGCGACTCGGACGGCGTGGTGCTCAGAGACGCCGTGTCACGAGGAAGAACCTGAACACCCCGTGAGATGATGGAGTCGGGAATCTGAGACACGAAAGAAGGATGTTTATCAAAATCATAAACCTCCAAACATTTGCTCTCTTATTTTTTTTTGATTACATAATGTAAAAAAGTTTTGAAAGCATTTATTTCCACGGGACATATTGTTCAACATGTTGTTGTTTTTTTAAACACCCTAAATTCATTTTTTATAATTTAGTTGTAATACATTTTCATTTAATTGCAAATTACATGCAGTTAAGTGTCTGAAACATTACATTCAGATCTCACTCAAGTATATTCTGTAACGCTTTACTTGAAGTCTTAACGTGTAATGGTGTATAAAGATATAATTATTACATGAATAACTTTAGAAATGTTTGAAAAAATCTGCAACGTTGCCTTTTTAAGGTCAAGTACTAAAATTAATAACAAATTCAACTAAGCTAGAATAAACACACACAAACACACACACACACACACACAAACACACACGCACACACACACACACACACACACACACACACACACACACACACACACACACACACACATATATATATATATATAAGCAAGAAAATAAAAAATAGAAAATTTAAACAAATTAAATCTGAATAATAATATTTAAAAAAACTAATAGGAAAATGACAAAAGCACATTACAAAATTACTATTAAAATGAAAACCAAAGAAATATAGATAAAACCTTATTCAAAATGTTGACAAACTTGAATAGTAAAGGGGACATGAACACAACAATAAGACAAATCATGTGCCGATGATGTCATGATATTCACTCACACCAGAGGACGTTTCAGCACACATGAAGATGACACACACACTATCATGATGGGAATGAAGACACACAGAACACCTGCAAATGTCCAACAGAGTCATGTGAGAAACACTTTGTAGTGCATAACTCATTTATATATAACTACAGCTCCAGGGTTACCTTTGCAGCGATGGAAGCGGCGGTGATGTGCGAGGAGGAGCTGTCCTCTGTGGAGGCTACACCGCTGTCCTTCTTCTCCTCCTCCTCCTCCTCTTCCTCACACTGCACGCCCTTGTCCTCGGTCTGGCGGTTTGGGCTGCTGGTGGGCAGCGGGGACGGAGGAGGCGGAGGCGAGGGCAGGTCCTCCAGCTCGTTGGGCACCTCCTTCACTTTGACCACAGCTTCTCGGAGCAGGTCGATGGCGTGCGGGAGAGCCGGCAGGATGAACTGGAAGCATTCCTGCAGGGCACAAACACAAGGAAGAATAAATATGTATACATATACATATATTTATCAACTTATCACCCTTTAATGTTACTTTTTGTTTCAGGAAAATCTTTAATAGCCACTTTTTCGCCCTGACTGTTACAGTAAACAGCGCTGACACACTCATCTGATGGAGCACAAATACAAACAGAGCCTAAAAGTATTTTTTTTTAAACACAGTATATGATATTTCCTTATATTAATTTGTTTAACTCTTAGCATGAGAAAAGTTCCTTTGACAGCGGGAAGGGCATGGTCTAAAAATGAAAGGTGAATGACACAATATAACGCCAGCAGGGTTCACTCATAGTTTATTACATAAACTATAAAAAACTAATTTACTTGAAACACAAAATATATGAAAGTTTTTAATAGTATATGGATTGTTTATGTTGCTAAGGGTGTTGTGCACAGATCTGGTCCGAAAAATAAAACACAGATACTGACCAATCAGCATCAAGAACCGGAACTGATCTGTTTTACAATAACAAAGAAAACATAAAAAGGCGGAGCTACACAGTTTTTTTAATTCAAATCTTGCTCAAAATCACTAACAATCATTTACCATGGAAGTACTTTTATTTTTTATTTTTTTTGTATGGGATAAAAGACCATTATTATAGTAAGGCCTAACTAAAACTAAAACCATACAAATTTTTTATTTAAAATAAAATTAATTTTAATTAAAACAAAATGAAATGTTCAAAAAAAGACAACATATCTCATTTTATTTAGTTTATCGTGAAATAAAGTAACAACACTGAAATAAAAATGTATAAAAAACTATACAGACATAAAAGAATTAAAAATGACAAAACACAAAGAAATTGATAAGACTTAAACTAAAATGAAAACAGAAAATATAAAAATTAAATTAGATAAATAAACTGCTATTATAGGCAAAGTGCTAATTTTATTTAAAAGTTGTACAAACAGTGTCTCTGTCCATGGTTTTTCTCATAAATTGGCCAAGCAATGAAAAAATTACGACCCTTAAGTAAACTATTCTGTACTGATCTAAAAAGAGATAATTATTCATGTTTATCTCTATTTCCAGCACCCATTAATGTATATTTTATGGAGACCATAAACAGAATTAAACTTGCACTTTTTGTGTAAAACACTCCCATTTATCATTTATTATATATTAATTGGATTACTACAAGTGTTAGCTAATGGAGTTTATACTGGCAGAACAGTAATGAGACATACGACTAACCACACACTTAATGAAAAGAAAAACATTATTCTTACCTGTGAACCTTTTTTACTGCCAGGCAAATTTATGATGAGAGTTTTCCCTCGGATACCACACACGGGTCTATACACAAGACAATTCAAAAGAGACTGATTTTAACATTGATAATAATCAGAAATGTTTCTTGAGCAGCAAATCAGCATATTAAAATGATTTCTGAAGATCATGTGACACTGAAGACTGGAGGAATGATGCTGAAAATACAGCTGTGCATAACAAATAAATTACAGTTTACAATTTATTACAGTGGAAATCAGCTGTTTTAATTTGTAATAATATTTAAAGTTTTTATTGTATTTTTGTATATTTTACTGTATTTGAAATAAGAGTAAGGGACTTATTTAAAAATAATAAAAAAATGATACAGTACTTTTAACATAGTGATTATTATTATTTGTGGGCAAACAGGAAATAATTGTAAATTGTAATTCTGAATATAATAGTATTCCACAGAAGCTTGTTTATGCCACAGGTTTAAAAAAAGTAATTGGGTCTTTTTATCTCACAATTAAAAAAAAAAAAAAAAAGGAGTCAGAACTGTATGACAATGTTGTATTCCATTCCATGGCATAAACATGCTTCCATTAAATTCTGATTTTTGCATTATTATTAGATTCTGACAATGTTCCTATAATTCTGTATTACTCTACTGGAAGTTTATGATTTCAGTGAAGTCAGTGTCTTTGATTGAGAGGCTGATCTGGGATCAGTTTACTCTTAATATCCAGATGAGTATAATTATGAATGAATGTCAAAGTTCTTCTACACTGAGACAAGCATGTTGAGGATGTGTTGAAGTGAGACCTGGAGAGCATTCCCAGAGGAGTGACTTTCAGAGAGCCCACCAGCATGGCCAGAGACATCCCTGGAGCTTCCCGCTCGATCACCTCTTTAGTGGCCTGGACAGACAGACAGGACGACACAGAGAAAGAAGAAGGACAAATTATGTCTCTTTAAAGCGTCAAATATGTCTATACCAGCTGAGATTAAATGAAGGAGTCTCAGACTGTGTTCAAATGTGCCAAGATTTGAGTCAGAGATCTCAAATATGAATGAACTCTTTCATGAAGTGATCTGAGCTGCTATCCACATTAAAGCATCACTTATTGAATGTCAACAACTGTCTTATTAATTCTCTTAAGATAAACGTAATCATTTCTATATTTCATGAAATGAAACATTACGAAGAACTTCATTACGTCTTCTGAGCAACCTCTGAGCCATACCATGTTCCTCTGGGAGTGAAGCTTCACAGGAATGACACAGATCAACAGGGGCTGGTCACATTAAAACCCTGGGTGATCCTACAGTATCACTCGATGCACAAAATAATCATCTGTGTGTGTCTGTGTGTTCTCTGTCCTTGAGTGACACTTCAAACATCATTAGAGGGATAGAGGGAGAAGAACAAGGGAAAACATCAAAGGAGGAGTATTGATGAGACTCATGGGGGTTGGGGGGGGGGGGGTGGTGGAGAGAGAGTCCCAGAGTTTCCTTTTGACTCGGAGACCAATAGTGAAATGCTTCTATTTTGCATGGTTTTCATTTGATAAATGATGGCTGCACTGCAAAAGACACAAAGGATTTGAGATGCTCCAAAAGAGCATCTTGAACTCAATATTTTTGGCAGGATCTCCACACACATACTGTTTATGTAATGTAGGACCAACCTCAGGTGTGACATCCCGTGGAGCAAAGCCGGTGCCACCAGTGGTCAAAATCAGGTTTAACTCTTTCTCATCACACCAGTCGATCAGAGTCTCCTGAACCGGACAAAAGAAACAAACGTCAGTAAACACACACATTTACATGTTTCTGAAAGAGGTCTCTTCTGCTCATCAAGGCTGTATTTATTTAATCAAAAAATACAGCAAAAACTTAAAATTGTGAAATATTATTACCATTTAAAATAACAGTTTTCTATTTGTAAATATATAAAAATGTAATTTATTTCTGTGATGCACAGCTGTATTTTCAGCATCATTACTCCACATGATCTTCAGAAATAATTCTAAGATGCTGATTTGCTGCTAAAGAAACATTTCTGATTATTATCGTTGCTGAAAACTGAATAGAAAGTTGAAAAGAACAGCATCTGATATACAAATATTTTGTTACTTTGTTACTGTCACTTTTGATCAATTTAATGCATCTTCACTGAATAAAAGTATTAGGTTTTTTAGTGGTGTCATTTTTTTTTTTTGCTAATCAAATCTTTAAGTGAACTGATATTTTGTTTGATTTAGTTTTTTGCACTTTGCATTATTGACACACTGTTTTCCTAATTAATGTTGCTTGCTTCAGTTGCTTTGACACAATCTTTTGTGTTTAAAGTGCTATATAAATAAAGGTGACGACTTTATTTTATTTTCCGGTTTGAATTTTGAAACATACCTTGATGTCATCTATTTCATCAGGAACGATTTTGTAAGCTGAGATGGTTCCTCCAAGCCTGAAAAACAAGATCTCATCATTATTAGAAGAAAATCTTTAGGGTCATAAAGGTGATGTGATCTAGAATCTAGAAATCAAGCTTTAATTTCTATTACATGGTGCCATCCTGTGGCCAAATCACGAATTAGGACAAACAGAGAGAGAAAGGGTGTGTGTGTATGTGTGCGTGTGTGTGTGTGTGTGTGTGTGAGAGAGAGAGAGAGAGAGAGAGAGAGAAAGAGCGCAGGAGAAAATCTCTTGAGGCAGAGGTGTAGAGCAGCAGACAGGTCTTATGTAAGGTCTCTTTTTCCTTCTCGCTCGTTTTTACACTTTTTGCATATGTGTTATTTTTAGGAAACTATGTTTCCTTATGACAGCAGACTCTCTCTCACTCTCTCTCACACACACTGCTGCAAAATGACCTACACACACTTTCATCATAAAACATAATGAAGCTTATATAAATATACAAAAACGATTAATTAAATGTCAAGCTTTGCAAAGGAAAATATACTAATAGTTACATCTGCAAAATCTAAATTAATTTAACGCAACTCCATTTAAATGATCACTTTATGTAATTATACATCGAATTATAAATAAATATAAATAATAAAAATGATAAAATTCAAATGTCTCTGTAATTATAAATGTAAAAAAGATACACCTGAATAAATAAATAATAAAACACAAAAGACTTGACTGGTAAAATGAAATTAGATTATTAAAAGTAAATCATAATTCTAATTATACTAAGATGTAATTATAATTCTATATCTGTTGTGTTTTTTCTTCAGCTGCCCCATTAACTGAAAATTATTATTTCATATATTACTTCTTTGTTCTCCTTATTCAATGAAAATGAATTAATATTAGATATATAGTGTACACACACATACATTATATATAGATGGACCTATATTATACATTGAAATGTTTCTATCAATGCATTAATTTTTAGTTCAATTTAAGTATATGGTTTATTCTATAAGAGATATGTAACGCTTCAATATCCAGAGCAACAGTCCCACCTGTCAGGTAAAACACGGTAACCCTTGAGTGTTACTGGTTCACTCTTTGCATAAATAACATTATACTGATAGCAAATAAAACCACTTCAGACTACAGCCTCTGGTGGCAGCTCCTCTCTCTCTCTCTCTCTCTCTCTCTCTGGTTTTGTGACTCTAACAGAGGTAGACACATGGTTTGGACCCACAGTGAGTGTCCCTTTCCTGAATGTGTGGAAAACTCACTGTTTAATTAATAACAGAACATGCTTGAGAATAATTCTGCTTAATGTGTTCAACCAGTGCTGTGAACTACCTGTGCTTTCGTTTCAACATCATTTAGTTTAACCAAAAATAATACTTTGTTTCGTCCGTTCACCTGAGTTTCAAGTTTCAAAAAGGACAAAATCACATCTTGACATCATATTTTATCTGTGGTATTAAAAGGCAAAATAAAGCATGCAGGGAACATTCCCAGAATGTTCTGACAATGTTCACTCAAAGTTATAGCCAAACGTTCTTGCAGTAATATTAATGGAATGTTCGTTTAGAGTTTTTAAAAGTGTTCTCAAAAAGTTTAATTTGTACATTGTATGCGGAACATTTTCTCTGAATTCCGTTTTTTAAATGTTACTCGTTTTAAAACGTTCAGAGAACATTCGTTCCCATAATGTTCGCAAAACCCAAAAAATAGATAAAAAATAAAATAATAACAATAATTAAAAAACCTAGACATTTTTAACATTCAGAGAACACTGAGAAAAAGCATTTTCATAACTTTTTTTATACAAGCCAGTTTTATGTTAATACACTTGATATATATTTATATATATAAAGTTTGTTTTATTTATTTTTTTGTACATTTTACAAAAAAATACAAGGTGTACAAAAAATGTTTTACTTGCCATTTCTTTAGAATTATTTGAGAAATGAGTGAGTGAAAACTATATTGAAGTAAATCCTACACCAGCTTTAGTTCAGTGTACAGACATCAGTGAGTGATTTAGGATTGTGAAATCATAATCACTGTGCCAAAGAATCCAAAGCTTAGATGCAATTTAAATGATATTACATTTTGGCCCTGTGGACAAAAATGCTTACGAGTTAAATTGTTTTGTGAGACTCCAACTGGAGATTATTAAGTGTCAGAGTGAGAAAGTCATTAGTGCTGGGGTGTGCTGCATGGTCTAAAAATGAAATATTATGGGAGTAAAATCATTTATAGAGATTCTGAGGCTACAGAAACAAGCTTACATGAAGTGAGGTGGAAACTAAACTGCAGAGCAAGAGAAAGAGGTTTGAAATGAAACACTACAGCACAGCTACAGCACACTAAATGCTGCAAAACAATTAGTATTATTAGTATTATTACAAAAATATTAAATAAAACAAACATTGTGCTATGTTTTTTTACGTTGTTTTGTATCTTTAGTCCAAATTTTGTAAAAATGTCCTAACTTTTGGTTGTCTCCACGAAAGAGATGCTATTTTTTTTTATTGTATGCTATTATAAACTATTCCTGCAATTTAAACACTGAAGTTCAAAAGTTTGAGGTCAGTAAATTGAAATCAGTAAAAAACCAAGCATGCCTTAATGACAGTAAAGACATTTATAATTTATAATGTAAAAAGATTTCTATTGCGTATAAATGCTGTTCTTCTGAGTTTTCTAATCATCAAAGAATCCTAAAAAATAAAATCTATTACGATGTTTCCACAAAAATATTGATTTCAACTGACTGCTTTTAAACTTTATTTCAACATCAATGATAATAAGAAATGTTTCCTGAGCAGCAAATCATCATATTATTCTGATTTCTGAAGATCATGTGACCCTGAAGACTGGAGTAATGATGCTGAAAATTCAGCTTTGATCACAGGAATAAATGACAAATTGGAAAACAGATTCTAATTTGTAATAACAATCCACAGCATTACCGTTTTTACTCAATTTTTACTCAAATAAATGCAGCCTTGGTGAGATTTTTTAAAGACATGAAAAAAATCCTACTGATCTCAAACTTTTGAACAGTAGTGTAACAATATTGCAAAAATATTTGGAGTAGTATAATTTCTTTTTTAATTCAGACAGTATTCTTTGTTGTACTATACATTTTGGAAAATGTAAGTCATTTATTATTTACTATGACTAGTAAAGACTTTTAATAGCAGATCTTAACAGGAATCCTGAACTATTATGATATTATGAACACAGGCATGCTTTAAAACTGCAACAGCTTGCTTCATGTTAAAAAGTCCATTAATAGAAATGTCTAGAGAAATAGAGTTGCCCACAATAAAAACAACAACAACAACAAAAACCTGTAAAACAATCAGAGGGCCTGACATCCTCAGTAATATTTCTGGCATGGTTTAAGAGTTGCATTTTCCCTTCACTGTGCCAGAATCGCCGTCCGAGTCTTTCTCTATCTAATAGAAGAGTTATGAGTGTTTAATTGAACACCATCATTCCTGGCCTCACTGTGTTCCTCGGGGAATGAATAAAGAAAGACAGAAAGTGAGCAGCAGATGAGGAGATTTCATCCCGCTGCACACATCTGTGACCCAGCTTTACAGGCCTACTTCAATTCTGGATGGGCTCCCAAACGAAGGCCATCCGCTGCTGTGATTTAATTAATAATGGAGCGCCTTTGTGCTGAATGACGGCTTCGGGCAAATTTAAAGTACTGCTGGAGGACACAGAGACCCTCGCTGACAACACTCACAAACCATCTGAAGTATGGATGGGCTGTTATACAGTTAGCACAAAATTCAACATTTCATTAATAAACTCAAATAATATAATTTGAAATTTAATAAAAAAAAATTGTGCTTAATTATACAATAAGTTCAAACCATATTAAAGCAATTAAATATTCCATTAATAAAATAAAATATAACTATTTTGAGAATTCAATAAAAACGGCTCAGTTTTATAATATAGTAAGTGCAAACCTCGTTTGAACAATTTTAACATTTTATTAATAAACAGAAATATATTTTTTTTGAGAATTTATTTTAAAAATGTGCTTAATTATATGATATTGCAAACCATCTTTGAATTCATTGAATCATTAATTAGTTAAAGTGATAAGTCCAAAATTTGATTGACCAGCATAAATATTATTATTTTGAAAATTGTATTTAAAAAGTGTTTAATTGTAATGATTGTAAAAAAAATCCTAATGATCTTAATTTATTTTCATTATGCAAAATATTAATTTTCAATTTATTATTTAATTTTTTTTGATTTTGGGGAAGAAAATGAGATGCACTGAAATAGGATGGGATTTAACTATCCCAGCATGCCCAATGTCTGTTGACCCTCTCTGAACTCTCTCTGTCTGGCTTTCTAACAAGGGTCAGAGCAAGACGAGCCGGGTGTCACCGATCTGATTTATTCACTGCCTATTTTTAGCATCTCGAACTAGCATGACTGACAGCGACTGTTATGACTGAAGTCGCGTGAGGACAACAAGCACGACCTGTCTGATAGCTGTCTGTCCCGCAGCGTTCACACTTAACACACATCGTCTTCATCTGTGTCACCCCTCCGCGTCTGTCATCTCGCTCTCCCCAAAACCACCTGGCTTTCTATTTCACCTGACAGCTCATCCAAACACTTCCTCCTGCATTCATTACAGCATGCCGGCAATCTTAAAGGGATAATACGCACAAAAAATGTATTTACTTCTGAATCCGTATGACATTTTTACACTCAAAATGGTGTTTTAAGATAGCCTATCTACAAAAAATAGCTATTTAAATAGCAAAAAGCACCTAAAAGCTATTATAAAGGTAGTCCATATGACTTGTGCACTATATTCCAAATAGAGAGGAAGATTTTCGATGTATAATGACTTATATTTCAGTCTGTTTGTCACACAAAGCTATTTTATGACTTCAGAAGACATGAAACATGCTGAATAAATATGAACTATTATTATTTTTTCTCCCATTGATTAAATTCATATGGATTTAAATCAAAAAGAATCCTCATGTATGCATGGAATTTGTCTCTGCTCCTATCATGTGCATGATCACCAGTTATAATGCAATCATGTTTGAGCAATTTAACATTTCACAAACTGGCAAAGCATTTATTATTTAGAGAGTTTAATAAAAAAGCTTGCTTAATTTTCATCATGCAAAAAATAAATTCTTATTATTTATTAATTTTTATAGATTTTGGGGTGAAAAATAAGATTAACCCAAATGCAACTCAAGCCATATAAGTATAAATATAAGTCATATATATAAGGATGGGATTTTTGTCCATAATATAAAGTCATACAGGTTTAAAATGACACGAATCCTAATTTTTTTATGAAATATACCTTTAATAAACATCTCTGGAGGTTATTGTGCATGATCAGCATTTCATGTAAACCATGTTTGAACAGTGGAACATCTCATAAATAAACAAATTATTTTGTTATTTTGAGAATTTAATAAAAATATGTATTCTTGATTGTAATTACTCAACTTAAAAATGGTCTTAAAATATACATTTTTTTTTTCTTAAGATTTCAGGGTGAAAAATCTGATTCACTCAAATTCAATTATTTTTTTTAAATATTTTTTGTCCATATTCTTTTGCAAATTTAAAGTGTTAAGTGCAAACAAAAAACAAACAAAAAAACAAAAAATACTTCATATATATAAATCATATATCATGTAATATTATTATGTCTAAATAATATTAATAAATAAATATTATACACAATATCATCAAAGTTTTACAATGATTGATAAAATTATGCATCAGTTGCAAGTTCACAGCATTTAATGCTGCATTTAATCATAAATAGATTAAAATAAATGTTTGTCTTTGTGTACTGGTGTGTAGATGTGGATGTGGTTAAACTGTTTGATATGCTTCACACACATTTCATTCATGTAAAATGACAAGAGCGATGACAGTTCATTACAACGCAGTGTGACCGTGACAATGAGTCCTTCTGACATTAATATCCATCAAGGGCTCAATGTACATGTTTTGCATGTAAATCTGCAGGCCGCTGTTAAATAGCCTGAACTCCTGACCTGACGATTCATTGATTAGGATGGCATGAATGTCTGATTAAATGAGCGCTGAAGCTAACAGGCCACTGAAGTTATGCGGGTGAAACAAATATTTCAATAAAAAGTGTAAAATAACTCATGGTCACTCACAAGGACGGGTCGTGCACGAGATCTTTGAGGTTGACCCCGCTTCGGTCCTCAGCGAGATTGCGAAAGCAGCTGTCACTTACTGCAACACAAACACAAAGAGGAGATACAGGAGATGCTTATATATTTAAATAAACTTTCTTTTCATCAAGGAATCCTGAAAAATAAAATGTATCACAGTTTCCACAAAAATATGAACCAGCACAACTTTTTTCAACATTGATAATAATCAGAAATGTTTTTTGAGCAGTAAATCATCATATTAAAATGATTTCTGAAGATCATGTGACACTGAAGACTGGTGGAATGATATTCTATTACAATAGAAAACAATGATTTTGAATTGTAATAATATATCACAACATTACAAATTTAATTATATTTTTGGTCAAATACATGTAGCCTAGTTGAGCAAAAACTTTCAAAAAACATTAATACATCTTTGAATGGATAAACACAACCTTCCATATTTTAGTGAAAGGACACCAAAATGTATTAAAATGATTGAAATGAACAAAAAAGTTTGTATTCATAATCATTTATTAAATGTAAAAGCATTTTGCTACATCAGAAAATTAATTTTCTTTTCAATTCTAAAAGTAATTCTATAGATAAATCAAAACACAAAAATTTCAACCCGACAAAATATGTTAATTAGAAAAACTTAAATTAACAATAAAAATGTCAACAAGCTTTTAGGATTTTATTCGTTTCTCTGACTTCCTAAGATTGGTTAAATTACTAAAATCGAACTTTAGGGGTAAAATATTTTTTGGTTAAAAATGAAATCGCATTAAACGCATTAAAAATGTAAATGAATGTGGGTGAACTGTGAATGCAGGTTCATTTTTTAAATTAAGAACATCTTACATCAGATTTTCATATGTAAATTAAATTGCAAATACTACAATCAATTAATCAATAATATATATTTTCTTCTCGTCCATGCATTCTTGGTTGCGTCAGTAGAAATCAAAAGTAATTTTAGACAGTTAGTATTATTTTTGATTAAAGATGATGCATTAAATAAATAAAATACAAATAATACACATACACACACTAATACACAACTGCTGCATTGTATGAGAGTTTAGCAAGCATCCATGAGTCACTGTGCTCACTGTCAATATGGCACAAGCAAAAGAACAAGAGAGTGAAAGAGCTCTTGGAATCAAGCCAGTCCCTAGAGAAGTAATGCACCAACACATGATGAAAGAAAAGATCAAGAGGAAGAAAAAAAAGACATATGAGGAAAAAAAGAGGAAAAACTATTTTGGTTTTTGCGTTCAGTTCAAACACATGTGATCTGTGCTGAGGTCAGTTTCATTTAGTGAACCCACTTCAAGAACCATATGGGCAACATGATGTTGATTTATGGAGTAATATGCACAGAATCCTTCACAATAAGACCAGAAATGTGTGATACATTTTTTTCATGTTTAAAGAATGCAATGTATTACACAGACAGCATTCATCACGATGCTGAGCTAAAGCGAGAGTTCAAACAGCAGATCAGGAGAGACAGATATAGATTGTGAGGAAGATGATGATCTGCTCTGGAATCAGGCTTCAAAGGAATTTTAATGCGAGACAGAGAAAGAGACAAGATACTGAAGAAGACAGCGAGAGAGAACATGTTTCCTACTTATGGATCTCAATAAAGCCCATGGATATGTGGTTTACTCTTTCCTCGGGGCAGGACTTGCTTTGCACAGTCTCCTGAAGACTCCGTTAAGTAGAAACTGATTGTCTGATCTGGATTCCTAATCACAACAAAATTCCTTACAATGGCCTTTGCACATTATGCATTATAAAAATATTTTTAATGCATTAATTTAGCCTCGTATCTCGCACCTTACAATGCATTGGATGAAATCATGAATAATTGTAATCATAGTTATAATACATAATAATATTTATTTGTCAATTATTACAGCTTTAGAAAATATAATGCACTATAAATAGCCAGTATTTATGAAAAGATACAACACATTGCAATACACATTAAGAATGCCTTTATAATGCATTGTACGTAAAGGCTTTAAGTAAATTGTTACCAAGCATTTCTATTTATTAATATTACCATGAACTGCACAGGCCCAACAATATGCAAAATTATATAGGCATGTCAATATGTCCAACCTCAACTTCCTGTTTCAACAGGAAATATTTTAATGTAAGAAAGAAAACTGGTTTGCAAGGCATATGTTGCAGTCCATTCATGTTTGCTGAAACCCAGAAGCATTTTTTTCTTAAATTAAATTAAATTAAATTAAATTAAATTAAATTAAATTAAATTAAATTAAATTAAATTAAATTAAATTAAATTAAATTAAATTAAATTAAAAAAAATGTAAACATTATTTTATTTTATTTTATCTTATTCAGCACAGATGCATTAAATTATTTAAGCTTGTTTCAGCCACCGGATAATTTTTCTTTTTAAAAAGGTTTCTATAATTTTCAAATAAAAAAATTAGGTAAGATAAAAATTCCGAAAAGTGAGGTATGAATTCAGAATGAGATATAAAATTGTAAATGCAAGAAAAATAATTGTGAGATGAAAAAGTTGCAACTATTTTTTTATTTTGTATTTCTTATTTCGTATTATTGTTATTACTGCAAGATGTAAATTCAGAATTCAGAAAATATATCTGAATTACGAGATATAGAATAATGAGGTATATAAAAATTCTGAAATAAAGAAATTCAGTTATACAATTTTTTAGTTTATATTACAATAATTTTTTTTTTATTAAAGTGTATGACTGTTCCAAAAAATATGGAGCAGCACAACTGTTTTCAACATAGATAATAGTTTTAAAATGCTTCTTGAGCAGCAATTCAGCATATTAGAATGACTTCTGAAGGATCATCTGACACTGGAAACTATAGTAATGATGCTGAAAATTCTGCTTTTTATCACAGCAATAAATTACAGTTTACAGTATATGCTCATACAGTTATTTTTAAATTGTAATAATATTTCACATTTTTACTGTTTTTACTGTATTTTAAACTTTGTAATGGTGGTGTAGAAAAGAGTCTAAACCAGGTGTGACCATCTCTAACCATGGCACAGCTTTTTTGCTTTCAGTGTGAACAGACAGCTCATGCCTGGATTTTTGGGACAGGGTGTAAGTCTGTCTGGATAAAAAGCATCAGCTAAATGTCAAATTAGTAATCAGAGCACACTGTTTTGGGCTTTAGTTAAGGCTGTAAAGTTTGGCTCCAGGAAAGGTAACAGATCCAGAGGCCCAATGTGAATGATGCAGTAAACGCAGCCCTGCTGTTTCTCCATCTGTACTGCAACAGGGACAAGACGGAGCGCCTGACCTTTGACCTTACCCTCATTTGTACTGATCAGGGAGAGTCGCTGTTATCAGTCTGAATGAGGACAGTACACTACTACATACAGTAGTAAGCACACTTGACAGACCACATGCACTCTGATACCACGACTGGAGTCTGAAAAGTACAGTTTCACACAATATACATTCTACTGTATATAATACAGAAATAGTATGAGTAGCATCTATGCCAGCATGCAGTTACAAAAACGATTTATTCTCTGTTGCAGTAGCAAATACCAGAGGAAGAAATTTGGATTTGTTTTGGAAAACAGTGTTTATTAATTATGGCCCATGTGATTGCTGTAATATGGAAAACATAGACAGAATGACAGAATCTAGTCATAAAAATGTAATTTATAGTAATTTGGCAAATTTTGGACAAATAAATTAAGAGTAGGGCTGTACAATTATTCAAAATGTGATTTGGAAACAGAAACAGATAGGTCTTCACTACAACCCATCAAAATAAAAGTTTGGTTTAACTTGAAGACAGAAATATATTACTGTAAAGTAGAATGTATACTTCTCAAAGTAATAATAAAAATAATAATACAATTATTAAAAATGTAAAAGCATTTCTCCAGGAAAAGCGCGCCCGTGCACACACATTGAACAGAGGAGAGCGAGACCGCGCACATCAACGTGCTTCAAAATCGTCGGCAGAGCTGCATAGGATTTGTTCGAGAATGCCTCCAAATAAGTGCATTTTTGGATGTGAGGGAAAGTTTACCATGGTTAAACTGTGTATGTTATGTGCCCTTTAACAGTAAACTTTTGCTGTACAGCAATCTGCTTGCCAAAAATAAAAGGAATTGTTGAATTTCATTAACACAGAGCTTCTAAAAAAAGTGCGTTCACAAGCAAGTTGTAAGATTTTACATTTGTAATAAATTATCGAATTGCTGAAGTTTGACGTATGAATTCAATTGATTAGACATGCTTTTTTATGACTAAAAACTCCAAAAACAAACCATTTAACCCCAAAATTTTTAATTTTAAAACATTTGGGGAAAAAAGAAAACTGATTTGCATACAATGTAAAAAAAATAATAAAAATTATAAATAAATAAATATATATATATATATATACACACACAAAAACAACAACAACACTAAATGTATCAAGAACTCCCTAACAACATGATAGCTGGTTTTCACAATGAATGTCTGTCACACCGGAAACGAGCAAATGTTTGCCTGCGTGTATTATGTTAGACTGCCATTAATTGCATTATGCAAATTGTTCATGGGGTCATGCCTCATTTCTTTTCATGTTTCCTTCAAGAGTTGCAGCGTTCAAACAGACCAGTGCTGAGGTGACGTACATGCACATAGGCAGTGTTGGGAAGGTTACTTTGGAAATGTAATAGGTTACAGATTACAAGTTACCCTGTTAAAAATGTAATAGTAGTGTAACTTTTTCAATTACTTCATTAAAGTAATGTAACTAATTACTTCTGAGTACTTTTTGATTACTTTTCTAAATTTGTGAAAATTCAAGAATAATAAATAAAAGCATATGCATCAACTTAAATACAGTTATCTAATAAGCATGTGACGTATTCTGTGTAATAAACTCCTGAAACATTGGTGTTTTTTTGAAACTGCTGTCTCTGTATATGATGATAGTTTTCTCAAAATAAGTAAAATGCACATGAAGTGACACAGAGCAGTTCTAGAAATTATGTTTATGTGCTCGTGTACTCCTATATTGAGGCAGCAGAGGTTGAAAACACTGCGAGCTTCAGTAGGCCTATGTGTAGAAAATGAAACCATGTCTTTGCCATTAATTTACAGGAGGGGCGGACTGGGAAAAAAATTCAGACTGGAAAATTCAAACTCATACAAACAAATTCATGGACAAAACTATTTTTTGTATGGACCTGACATAAAAAAGGTTTAAATCTTTAATTTGGGGACATGCAAAATAATTAAAAGTTCTCTCCTGAACTGCACCTTCACTTCCATTTTTCTCTTCAGTCTCTTTATTTTGCGCCGTTATCCATCTCTCTCATGACTTTAATACTCAAGATTGAACAAAACTATACTTTACAATACAATACTCTACAATACTACAATATCTTTATAGAAAAATCCTAATACTGTACACGAGTCATGTTTTTCCCTTACAAAAAATTACCATGCTTTTATTAGCCTATATAAAAGTAAAATAACCTTGTTTTCTTTTTTTTTGCAAATGGATTTGTATTTATTTTTAAATAAATACATTTGTAAAATAATTTTACATTTTTGGTTACCACATTTAAACAATAGTAACCATTTTCTCTGGATTTATAGTTAAATATTAAAATGTTAATTTTCGTAAGGGTTGTGTTGTTGTCTGTCGTAGCTCCCCCTAAACCTATAAAGAAAAATCAGAATTTTTTTTCAGCTAAATTACTACTGTAACATTACAACAGATAATAATGATGTCCTTTATATAGTATTTTGAGTGATGACTGATGAGCAACGTGCTGCTGCTTGATTAAATAAATAAAAAAACAAAGACAAAAAAGCATCTTTACAGATGAAACTGACCTAAAACCCTGAACAGGAGTTCTGCTTCTCTGCTCCAGCTGTCCACTGTATTCTCTCTCTCTCTCTCTCTCTCTCTCTCTCTCTCTCTCTCTCTCTCTCTCTGTCTCTCTCTCTGTCTCTCTCTCTCTCATTCTCTCTGACTCTCTCTCTCTCTCTCCCTCTCTGTCTCTCTCTCTCTCTCTCTCTCTGACTCTCTCTTTCTCTCTCTCTCCCTCTCTCTCTCTGTCTCTCTCTCTCTTTCCCTTGCATTGATTACTCGGAGTCTGATCCAAACCGTTTGGCGGAGGCGCGGAGAGCGCGCGAGTCATGACTCTTCATGACTTATTAGAGATTTAATTATCAAATGGCGGATTCGCAAATGATCGCTTTAGTACATTCGGCAGGCAATTATACAATAATGATATTAAATAGTGGGGCAAAATCGGCTGCCAAGCCACCGGGAATTGTCCCGGTTCTCCCGGTGTCCAGTCCGCGCCTGATTTCCACAGACACGCAGAATGTGCAAGTCATATATTGCATTTTTGGGGCTTTATATTCACAGACACTAGTCCATGTCATGTTTTGATTCAAGTGTACTGACCTACTTTTGATTTAGTAATCCAAAATGTGGCATATTCCGTCCGCGTTAGGCATTTCGTTTTTATGACTGGATTCTACGAACCAGACTGTATTTCCGCATCCCGGAAATTATTAGGGCGGTATGTCTCAGAATAGTCAGTGCAATTTGGGAAAGAAATCAGTTAAATCTGTATGTGGATGTGTGTAAATATTCAAATGTAATCCCCTTTGTAATCGTTAAAAATTTCATAAGTAACTGTAATTTAATTACTCATTTTTTCTTAGTAACTGTAACTAATTACAGTTACAATAATTTTGTAATTAAATTACGTAACGCCGTTACATGTAACTAGTTACTCCCCAACACTGCACATAGGTGAGAGAAACATGATCAGCAAACAGGACGAAACCAACAGGAAATGAGCCGATCGAAGCTCTCAATGAGATAATTAGGAATGGATTAATTAATCAATGCTAAACCCAGAGCAAGAAAATATATATTATACGAATGCCACCACAAAAAGACCACAATGGCATGACAATCCTGTGGGAAAACAGGAAACAACAGTGTCTGAGAGAAAATGGACAAAGAATGGCTTTCTCTTTGCTGCTTCTGACTGCAGTTACAAAGTGACAGAATCCCAAATGAGCTTCTTAAATCCTTTTGTTCCCGACCAAATGCAATGCATGAAAAATCCATAGGATAATAGGGATATTTCATAGTGTTTTCAAGAAGATGGAAAAGGTTACCATGATATTGGCTATATTTGTAATAGAACACTTCTGTACTATTTTTTCACTCTGCATACTAATCACACTATATGAAGTTTTATGCATGGACAAGGGTTATTATCATTCAGTAAAACTAAAACCATGAAAACATTTTCATTACTTGAAACAAAATGTTAACTAAAGTAAAATAGAATAAAAAAAACATCATCTTATTTTATTTCATGTTGTCAAGGTAACATTTTTCAATTAATTTTCTACTAAAATAACTCAAACTAAATAAAATACTTAGAAAAAAACATTCAAAAATAAAAACACAGCATTATTACAAAAACTTTGACTTTACATTTTTCTCTTTGGAGTGTAACAAGCTCTTGGTGCAGAAAGAAGATGTGTAAGGTTGCAAAGCCTAAAGTCTCAAATCCAAAGAGATATTCTTTATCAAAGTTAAGACTCATCCACGCCCTCCTAAAATGCTTCATTTAAACACGCCCACACTTGTCTACACTTGTCTACGTAACTGTGTGGGAAGAATTGCATAACACTGCCCAAATGTTCACGCAAAGAAAGAAGGCGTAACTTTTATTCTTGTTGTAGTATTGTTGGTAAGGGGTGTAACATTTCTCTCACATACTTGAGGTATTCTGCCAATCACAACACACTGGATAGCTGCCCAATCAGAGCACACCTCGCATTTCAGAATGATGAGCTTTGTAAAAATCAATGCATTTCAAATAGCGTGGCATAGAGGAGAAACAATTATGTACAGTATGTGGAAAATAATGTGTTTTTTAAATCTTAAACCAGATAAACACATTTCATTACACCAAATACGCAAAAACAAATGACAAAAAATAAATAAATACTAACAATTTCAGTAAAATTAACCTAAAACTGAAAATCTAAAAGTAAAATCTAATTCAAAGTATTAACAAAACCTCTTATAGTATATCAATGATACTAAAATAACATTGGCATACAATAAACACCCGTATCGCTTATTAGATTTGGCTAAATTATGAATATCAACTATGATCTGATAATTTGTTGGCAAAACTTAAAACCGACATTGGATTAAACATGTGAAATGACTATGATAACTGATTATAAAATAATGATATTATGCAACAACAATATAGCACTTCTGGCTGAAATATTAATCGTTGCATTCTGCAGTTTCACATTAACTTTTTTCAGAATTTTAAGTTAAGTCAAGTCAAATGTATTTGTATAGCGCTTTTCACAATGCATATGTTCATAATAGTGTTCAGAATATCTCAATAACTTCACATCGCATAGTCGCATTTAACAGACTATAGCTGGATGTATTATATAGTTACATCATGCATTTTACAGTACATGCAGTAAGCAGTATTTTTCTTTCCAGCAGCATAAAAACACTCAGGTATTACATTATCTGTATTACATTTGTTAAATTAACTTTAAACAGTAAGTTTAATCTTATTTTATAACTGTAGCAGATAAATTCCCACACACATTGCAAGAGCTGTGTGCACAGTGCCATAAAATAAAGAGGTAATCCTAACAATACAGTGTGTTTACAGATAAAATACATTAATGTGGCCTCTTGTGTATTAATTATGAGAAAATGTTTATTCCTCCATGACCATTTTCCAAGGTTTTTCTCACCTCATTCTGAATGCGGATTACAGCCTTAGAGTATGGAAGGCAGACAGGGCCAAAAGTCTTTAAATGGAACGTTTAAAATTTGACTGTCAACACACACTGTTTTTCCAAGTTAACTGAACAGCATGCACAGTAGCCAATGAAATTGCTGTATTTGAGATTATATTTGCATATGTGCTGCAATGGTACATTGGTATATATGTATATTCATGAAGAAGGTCGTAATAGTACACTGGTATACACGTATGCAAACATCAGGTGTTATTTTTGTTCATGAGGGATAATGCATCGGTACGTTGTGTGTGATGTCAGTCTTATGTCATGATTTGTCATGTTCTTTTTAGTTGTGCTGTTCGACATTCTTTCTCAGGTAAAAAAAGTCTTAGTTTTTACTGTAACATTAATTAATTTACTCCAGAACAATAGATATCAGTAAAGCAATGCCACAGTGAACTAAAGAATGGATTAATATGTGGGTAAATCTAAAGGTAAATCTGTTTTTAAAAGTGTGACGAGTGGGGCGGGGCCGAGGGACAGGGGAGCGAGGCCGGTGGAGTGATTGGAGATGAGCTACACCTGTTCGACCCGCCGGTCTCGAGGCCCACGGAGGAGATGGAAGGATATAAAACTGGAGCGACGACAGTGAAGGACGAGAGAGGACCAGGCCTGGGCTTTTAGTTGTGTTTTGGTTTTTATTTGCGCGCACCAGTCGTCCGTGAGGGGCTGGTGCGCTGTTTTGTGTTAATTTTGCTTTATTAAAATGTTGTTTTGATTGTCCGCCGGTTCCCGCCTCCTTCTTCCGGATGAATACAAAGGTTAATTCATTACAGTGGTGCCGAAGCCCGGGAGAAGGAGGGACGCGCTGCTGAAGATCCCTCGCCGCTGTGGTGAATCCGCGGTGCCAACGAGCAGGCGAGGAGTGTGCCGCCATGGAGGCTCGAGGCGGTGGGCTGGAGCGAGTTGCCGGGGACGGGCGAGCTCGCTACCGGCCGCCCACGATAGGGAGGGGCGGCTGCCGTCCGTGAGGGAGCGGAGGAGTCTGCGCCGTTCGCCAGGTGGCCGGAGCCTGCTGCCATCCGCCGGAACGGGGAGGAGCAGGGAACGGGGGACTCCTGCCGGCTGCCCAAAACCGGAGGAGCCGTCGCCGTCCACCGGTGTCGTGCCGTCCGCCGAGGGCCGTCCAGTGCCACCGCCAGGCACCGCGGAGGAGATCGCCCAGCTAGTGGAGGGCCGATCAGTGGTGCGTCTGGGAACCGGATTTTTTTTTTTTCTCCTCCCTCCCCTCTCTCGTCTCTGTCGCTCCTCCTTCTATCTCCTTTTCTCTCGCCTCGTCTGTCCTACCCCCAGGTTCCCGCAGGTCCCCGTGAGCGCCCCCCCCCCCCCCGGGGGAGTAGAGCGCAGTCTCGGGAGTAGCCCCCGGCCTGCGAGGGGCGATGGGGGTATGTGACGAGTGGGGCGGGGCCGAGGGACAGGGGAGCGAGGCCGGTGGAGTGATTGGAGATGAGCTACACCTGTTCGACCCGCCGGTCTCGAGGCCCACGGAGGAGATGGAAGGATATAAAACTGGAGCGACGACAGTGAAGGACGAGAGAGGACCAGGCCTGGGCTTTTAGTTGTGTTTTGGTTTTTATTTGCGCGCACCAGTCGTCCGTGAGGGGCTGGTGCGCTTATTTGTGTTAATTTTGCTTTATTAAAATGTTGTTTTGATTGTCCGCCGGTTCCCGCCTCCTTCTTCCGGATGAATGAAGGATGATGAAGGTTAATTCATTACAAAAAGTATGTTACGTTTGAACATGGCCAGAATATGCACGCGTTGACAAGTTAAAATTTGCATCTTAAAGGGTTAGTTCACCCAAAAATGAAAATTAGACTGTGTTTTACTCGCCCTCAAAGCATCCTAGGTGTATATGACTTTCTTCTTTCAGACGAATCCAGTCTGTGTTACAGACACGCCAGGTTCCACAGTAATAAACTGTGTTTCTGTTATCCTCAGCCTCCTGTAGTGGTATTCCGTAACAGTCTGAGTTATATTAAAATTATCCTGGCTCTTCCAAGCAAAAGAAGCAAGTTTCCTTACTTAAGCAAAGGAAAAAAATGTTTTCTTGTAAATCCTCGGTTTGTACTTCTAATTCATGACTGGTATTTTGTTTTGTTCTCTCACCACATTCATCACACAATGCCGACATCTTATTGCATCCACCGGAATGGCTTACGTGTATGACAGACAACAGAAGTGAGAAAAACTGTTTATTATGTTTGAAATATGGATATTTTTCTAACAAAAACGCATGGATTCACTACAAGAGGCCTTTATTCACTCCAGTCAGTGTGAGGCACATTTATTATGAATGCAGGCACTTTATTTGATGACTTGTGGACGGTTCAAGTGCAACACCCACTGACTGACTGAGTAAAACACAAGCTAATTTTCATTTTTGAGTGAAATAACCCTCAAAGGTAAAACTGTGCATATTTACACATACTAAAGAAACACAGCAAAACCAGATGCTTTAATACAGCTAGAATGTGCGTCTCTATACATACAAAAGAAATGAGTTCAAAATTGCTGAGTTAATAACGCGTTCACATTTCAAACATTCTGTTAATGAATTTTGGCCCCATCGGCCTTCCATACTAGCACACCATCAATGGCTTCAGCAGGAGATGACATCATTGCTTTATTCACTCACATGTATTATTGGTTAGTGGGGTATCAAATGGAGCCAGAGGCCCCTGGGATGTAGATTACAGCGGCTTACTGCTGTTAATCAAGCCAGGCATTGTACAAAGGAGGGGCCAACATTAAACCTGAGGGAGATCTGGATGCTGCACCCAGCAGTCCAGCTGAGAGAGAGAGAGAGAAAGAGAGAGAGAGAGCGTCGCTATACACAAAGCAGCTTCTTAAATCTGCAGCTGGGTAAATTTCCAAATTAACAAAGGTTTCACGGTGCTGGGGAAAATATAGTAACAGCAGATAAGATAATCTAATATAAGCTCAGTGTATCTTAGCAACCTTGTTCATTGTGAGAGCAGCAGCGATGGGGTCCACAGTGGAATCACAGCAGCTATCAAACATGCACCCAAAAACACTCTTAATAAACATATCGTAATAAGCAGCACGCCAACTAAACTATACTGAAGACTTCACTCACACTTATAGAGTACAAAAAGCACCATTAAAATTTTTTGGCAACTTTATATTTAAATCTATGCACCGGCCTGCGTGCATTTTTTATTATACAGTATTGTTTGAAATATAGTGCAAATTGGTCATTGATGTTAAAATGTGCTGTGACATATTTATTGATAATTGTGCTTGCAGTTTTTATGACCTCATAATAACAGAGAGACTATTTGGAATATTTAAATATGTAATTGCCACATCGTAAGACCATTTAAAGGGATAGTTCACCTATAAGTGAAAATGTGATGTTTATCTGCTGACCCCCAGGGCATCCCAGATGTAGGGGACTTTTTTTCTTCAGTAGAACACAAACAAAGATTTTAACTCAAACTGTTGCAGTCTGTCAGTCATATAATGTAAGTAAATGGGAATCATGGCTTTGAGTGTCAACAAAAAATACACAAACAAAACCAAATTAAACCCTGAGGCTCATGACGGTACATTGAGGTGTAAAGACACAAAGAACTACAACGAATGACTTGTTCGGACGACAATGCTAATTTTCCAGGGTTTTTTGATATCAAAAATACCGACGAATGGGACGAGACCTGGATGAGCAGCACTAGAGAAGGCAACAAGTGTTATCACTATGTCGGAGACACGCTAGCTTTCCCAAGGCAGACGAGCTTAAAGTGGTTACAATCATCCGGGTTTAAATCACGCTCAAATTTATTTAATTTTGACGCAATATTAACATTGAAGCTCACAAGGGTAAGGGGCATGACATTTCCCGACCAGCCGCAGAGTAGAACCAATCACAACACACACTGGCACAGCTAACCAATCACAGCACATTTCATATTTCAGAAGGCGGGCCTTCATTTGATACAGGAACTATTCTAGCCGTTCATGCCAAACTGGGGAGAGAGGTGTTGTAATAATGTAAAATATTTGAAAAATAATGTGTTTTTCGAACAACCTAGTATGAGAGCCTGTTCTAGTATACCCTGTAAACATAATCAAGACTTTGTCAGAGAGCATAATAGGACCCCTTCAGAAGTATTTAAAAAGATAGTAAGATATTTAATCTGATGTAAGGTCTGCACCAGACCTAATGAGACTATATGGAATATTTGTAATAAAAAATGAATTAACAATGCACTTGACACATCACTGGACTATTTCAGTGAACTAGTAAAGTCCAAATATGATAAAAATAAATAAGTAAATAAAACATTGTATATATATATATATATATATATATATATATATATATATATTAGGGGTGTAACGGTACGTGTATTCGTACCGGACCGTTTCGGTACAGGGCTTTCGGCACGGTGCACGTGTGTACCGAATGACCGAATGCAATATTTTGTGTGCGGAACATAGGTAAATTTTAGTGTTTCCAAACGAACACATTAAGTGGCGGAAGTCTCTGCGTTCAGCGCAAATCCCACCCTGCAGCTGATTCTAAGGCCGGTGACACACTGGCGTGTCAGTTGCGTGACGGCTGCTTCGCGTTTTCTGTGTCTTTACACACCAGAATCGTGCCTGACGCGGCGATGGCGTGCTGCTGCTACTGTAGGTGACATAGAGGGAGGCTGCCGACCGACCAGGATCTTGTCTTCCCGACAACAATATCTATACTTCATGTTGAGCATAAATATAAAGCCTACTGATAAAGGACACCATCAACAGTATTGACGGCAAAATAGACTATGTTTGACAGGTGTAATATGCCAGTGTGTCACCGGCCTAAGGTTTTCAAAAGGCATCACGCGAGTGTGAACATCACTACAACTAGGAAAGAAACGATTGTAATTCAAAAGCAGGCATTTAAACAGACCTTTGCTCTTAATTACGATCGGTCCAACGCAATAACGAAATCTGAGCAGGTCTAAAAACTGAAACTGTTGATGCTGCACTTTACACTTTGGAAAAGTTATAGATATATATATATATATATATTTTATAATATGAGCAGGCCTACAAGCTGGGATTGGTAATGCTGCACTGTAATCATAGTTATTTATTTATATTATTCATTATATTTTATTATATATTATTGGTTTGAGACTGAGAGTATTTTATTTCTTATTCTTTTTTTATTTTATATATATATTTTATTAAAAAGTATTTAAAAAAGTGTAAACAAATTGTTAAAAAAAGTTGATAGTAATAAACAACCTGCAGTTTAATGTTTGCATTTCTTTCCCTTACTGTACCGTGACTTTAAAACCGAGGTACTGTACGTACCGAACCGTGATTTTTGCGTACCGTTACACCCCTAATATATATACACACACACACACACACACACACACACACACACACACACACACACACACACACACATATATATATAGTAGGTCCTGTAAGTGGTCACAATTTATATATATATATATATATATATATATATATATATATATATTAAACATTAATCTTGAAAATGTTAATTAAAAATAAATAAAAATAAAAATACATATGCAAAAAAATTTATATGGATATGTTATGTTTCAACTACACCCCCCCCCTCCAAAAAGCAGCATGTAATTAAGTATTTGGTTTATTATTTCCATTATCCATAAATCCTTATTTTCATGGCTTGCAAAATCAGGAATGTAATTTTACTGGTACATCCGGTGAAAAATTTAAAAAAAATTTTTTATTTAAACTTAAACATTAAAAGGAAAACTGAAAATATAAAAAATGAAAAGTAATTCAAAATATTAACATAAACTATAATGGTACATTAGTGATGGTCTGGAGCAGGGGTTTTCAAACTGTGGGTCGCGACCCACTCGTGGGTCACGGAATGGAACAAGGTGGGTCGCACAAAGTCACTTGGCTGCAGCTAATTTTGCGTTTCAATGACACACAGACACTAACACAGTTCAGTCTAGGGCTGCACGAATGTGACGAGTGGGGCGGGGCCTAGTGCCATGGGAACAGAGCTAGGCCGGTGGAGTGATTGGGAAATGAGCAACACTCACCGGTCTCAAGAACCACGGAGGAGATCGGAAAGATACAAAAGAGGAGCGATGACAGTGAAGGACGAGAGAGGACCAGGCCTGGGTTTTATTTTGTGTTTGTTTTTTATTTGTGCACGGCAGTCATCCGAGAGGGGCTGTCGCGCTGTTTTGTGTTTATTTGGTTATTAAAACTTTGTTTGATTGTCCGCCGGTTCCCACCTCTTTCCACGAAGGAGTCATCGAGGCGGTGGGCTGGAGTGAGTTGCCGGGGGGGGGGGGGCGAACTCACTCCAGCCCACCACATCGAGCACCCTCGGCGGCAGACTCCTTCGCCCTGCTCGATGGCACTGCGGATTCACCCCAGCGGCGAAGGATCTTCGGCAGCGCGCCCCTCCTTCCTCCCTGGCTTCGGCACCAGTGTAAAACATTAAAATCTTCACAATCACAGGAAGAAGGAGGCGGGAACTGGGAACCCACTCATCACAACGATATAGCCCACCAACATTAATAATGAACTGCAATATCCTTAGTGTGATTTTCAAATTGCAATTAAGTCCGTGTGCGTTGCGTGTTTTGAAGGTCTCAGAGCAATGTCATTAAAAGGTTCAATCGGTCTTTTTTTACCTATTTCACAATTATTTTAATCTCCAAACTGTTTTAGATAGTTCTGCTTTGCTTCTTATGCTTTTCTAAAAAAGTGTTGGATTGTGCTCCGTTCTCGCCGACACACACGGAAGGATCATGAATGCAACAAAACACAGCAGCGCAGATCACACTTCACTGGAGTGAGCCTGCTTCACGTTTTTATGGACACTACATATTTTAACGCCAGTAAACAAAAATTAAAACTTGTAAATTTGTAGTGAAATTTTCAGTTGTACTCTAAAATAAAATGGTTATTTTTCTTAAATACTTAATTTCTGTCATAAAAATTTTAAGTAAGATTAGGTTTAAAGTAATTTCACTCGTTGTTTTTTTTTTTTTTTTAATATTTTGGTGGGTCGTGAAATATATTACACTTGTCTAGGTGGGTCGTGGAATGGAAAAGTTTGGGAACCACTGGTCTGGAGCACTAATGTCAGACCACTAACACTAACTATGAGCAGCAGTAATAGTGTTGCCAGCATCTTGTGTATTTAAACCACATTACATTGACACACACTGTCGGCGAAAGTGTCCACCCCCGCACAGGCGTATAAAAAAATTAAAATCTACCCAACGGCCCTCTTCACGGCAGTTTTCCATCACGCATCCTTATGAATCTCAGATTTCATCAGATTTCAATTAGAGTTGTTAAAGGAGCATGCCACTACAGATGCTGAGTAGATTATCATGCATCCAAACAATCTGTAAGATAACGAGGACCCTGTTTGATACACTGATGTGGGGGTGATGTGGTTTGGATCAGGGTCAAAGGTCAGTCTCAGAGCCACTATTTGCAGATTTACAACGGATGATAAATGTGTTTTCGTTGGGCTGATATCAGTTAGACATATGGAGGCTTCAATATCAACACATAAGCTCATCCAGATGTTACAATCACTGAACAACACCATTTTTGCAAGAGTTCCCCTGAAAATAACCACCCTGTCATCATTTACTCACTCTTAACTTGTATGACTCTTTTTCTTTCTCCTGTGCAATACAAAAGGTGAATTTCTGAAGAATGGAAGTGACTGAGCACCATGGTCATCAAGCTTCATAGACTTAAGGAGACTTGAAAATAGGACAAAAAGGCATTCTGTGCACATTTATGATAATTTTATGACAGCCCATGTCCTCATTCACCTTAATAATAAAATCAAAACTAAAATGCTACAATCCTTCCCTAGTTCTGCTGTTTTGGAGTTGAATAAATATTTATTTATTTTATTTTTAAATGTTATTATAATTGAATTTAAAATAACTAAATATTCCAGTAATGTAGCTAATTTATTTGATCAGAAATACAGTAAAAACTTTATTAATGTGAAATATTATTACACTTGAAAAATAAAAGGTTTTCTATTTGAATATAATTTTAAAAGGTTATTTATATTATAAAAATATTAACATTTTAAATAACTGCATTCTATTTAAATATATTGTAAAATGTAAAAAGCTGTATTTTCAGCATCATTACTCCACTCTTCATTCACATGATCTTCAGAAATCATTCTAATATGCTGATTTAGTGCTTAAGAAACGCTTCTGATTATTATGAATGCTGAAAACAGTTTATTTTTGTGGAAACCGTGATCCATTTTATTATTCAGAATTTAGAAAAAAGCATTACATGTCTGTACTGTCATATTTAATCAATTTAATACATTAAAGTCTTTATTTCATGCTGTTTAGTATGCTGTATGATGTGCAGTATTGCGGTCTTGGTGTGTGGTGTTGTTTAGTATGCACTGGTGGGCAACGTTTAGGACACCGCATCAAGGGAAGACCCTCGTCTCTCTCTGCTGCAGAGCTGTTGCTGCTGCTGCTTTACAGCATCTGTGATTTCAAACAAACTGCTCATGGCTGGAGTTTCCTGACTCTGCAGTGCCCTTATTTCCCTTGACAGAGAGACCCCTCTAAACCCTCTCTCTTTATCTCTCTCTCTCTATATATCGCTCTACTCCAGCTGTCTGTCTCTCAGTCTCTTGCTCTGATTTTGGAATCTTTTTTATTTCCCAAGACACAACAATCTCTCCGGCTGTGTCTGTCTCTCTGCTCTGAGCACAGCTGTCCTAATGAATCTGGCTGTAAGCAGCTGCCTTCATCACATTCAATTCTCCGGACGACATCAGCAATTACAGCACAGCTTTACTGTTACCACTACAACTCTATTTTTTCATTGTTAATATTTCCTTATCTTTTGGTCACATAATATGTGATGAACAATTGCATATCCTTCATGTAACCTATGATTTGGACCTGAACTGAAAAAAAAATGTTTTTTTACTTGTAACAATTTTAACTTTACATTTTTTCTCTTTATTTTGATAGTCCACTTTAGACATTTTACGAACTATAAGTAACTACATTTTACGAACTATAAGTAACTTTGCAACTACATGTCATCTAGCAGTCATCTGAGTATTATTAGACTGTCTGTTAATATCTGCTAACACTTTATTTTGATGGTCCACAAACACAGAAACACATTGACTTAAATGTGAAATTTTGAAGTAGAAAGACCAAGTAAAACACAGTCCAATAATCTACTATGGACCATTTTAATGATACATTTAATGATACACTGCTTTTGAACAGTAAAGTGCTTATGCTGTGTGGAAAATAACTTTTGTATACTAAAACACTAAAAGCCATATAGGTTCAGAACAACATTTCTTTTTAGCTGAACTGTCCCTTTAAATCCCTGAAGCTCCAGCACGTTTGAACATCGAAGCAGGATTTTCCAATATTATACACTATAACTCAAAGGCAAACCCAAACCCTTTGTGTTCTGTCTCACTCCCTCTCTGTTTATCTGAAAGCCCTGACCTCAGGCCGGCCCCTCCGAGGGCCATGCAAGCCAGACCCGGTGCATGGGGCCAGAGGACGACATTAAGATCTGATGGTGTGTTGCATGATCGGAGTGTCTTCTCTCATAATGGTCCTAGTGAACAGGACAGAGAGTAGATGAGGCTGAATTATTCACCCCTGCCATTACACACATTCTGCCCCGCGAAAGCACCTTCCTCCATTATTTAAAGCCGGCAAGTCTAAGAACAGGCTTTTACAGCGCGGGAAGAAAGAATGCAGTGCACTGGAGTGGGTGTTAGTGAGGAACCGACAAGCCATCAGAGAAAGAGGTTAAATTTAGGCAGGGAAGAGGATTGAAGCCTCCAAAACCTAATTTACTCTGTTCCCACGTCAGTCAACAACGATAAAACACACCGGCAGTGTTTAAGAATAAAGCATAATGCTTACTGAGCCGAGTCTATCTATCTGTCTATCTATCTGTCTATCTATCTGTCTGTCTGTCTGTCTGTCTGTCTGTCATTCATTCATTCATTATATTTTCCATCTGTCTATTGCTATATTGATATTCATCCATCTAGCCCATAAACATTTCAAATATTTTTCTATTAAAAAATGACAATTATCTGATTTCTCTGTGTTTCTGATAATTTTAATTCTATTTCCTTGTACTCATATTCGCATGGCAATTCTGTATCTGGCTAGCCTCCACGGTACAAGTTCAGGAATTAAATTGGAATACAAAGCAGAAATTTATACAATTATAAATGTTGCCTTGTCAGCTAACTCAAATAAAATATATCGAAGTGCTAAAATTATAAAAGCAAAATTACTAAAATAAACATGAAAGCCAAAAATATAAAAATAAATGCTAAAAAACATGAATAATTCCATAAATGTGTGTAAATACTACTAAAATAACACTGAAATTAATGTATACTCACTGCTCTGGCAGCCATGAACTGCTGTGGACATTAATGGTGTTTCTCTCAGAACTTTACAAATCGTGATGTGGTGAAACCATGTGGGAGAAAGACAGTTTGTGAGTGGGCAGGTCACTGACGACTTTATTAATCCCCACTTCCTTAATTAAAGAGAAGCGTTCAATGGACGGCAAGGGAGCATGCAGTGACTCATCAGAACACACACACACACACACACACACACACACACACACACACACACACACACACACACACACACACACACACACACGGCTGTGTAAACAAACACACACTCTATGCACTCACACTAACTCAAGAAACTGGGAAAGTTTCTCTTTCAGCTTTACAGCCTGCAGGTCGGCTATATAGAGATGCATTAACATATTTATACAGATTTACAGAAAATATTTGCACACTTATCTGTGTCTGAATATCATTGCATTAGGTACAAAATATGAAAGTGTCTCAAATGCTGCAGGATCTTTTCACTTCAATACCTTGATTTTTCTTCATCATTTGAAGTCTAAGTGTATGGTGGTGTTTTAGGGGATACGTGCAGTAAAGTTGACTGGCTTCATTTTCAATACTATATCTATAGCTGTAGCACTTTATACAGAACAAAGCTCTATTACTCAAAAAAGGGCACTGAATTTAATTGGAATATAAAGCTGTTTTTATTAGTGTGCCAACCTAAATAAAAACTAAAACTATTTAAAAAAATAATAATTTAAATAATAAAATAAAATAATAGTGAATATTAAACAAACTTAAAAAAACAGCTAGAATTAGATGTTTTTTTCCAGTCTAGACTTAGGGTGGACTATTGTAATGGGCTCCTCGCCGGCCTTCCCAAATAAAAACCATTAGACAGCTGCAGCTCATCCATAACACTGCAAATGACACTGGACTTTTAATAGTTTATAAATCACTCAATGACCTAGGACTGAAATACATTGCTGATATGTTCACTGACTATAAACCTAAGACCACTCGGATCATTAGGATCAAGTCAGGTAGAAATACCAAGGGTTCACACAAAACAAGGGGAATCTCCTTTAAGTTATTATGCCGCTATTAATCAGCTTCCAGAAGAGATCAGATGTGCTAAAACATTAGCCACTTTTAAATCTAGACTCAAAACTTATCTGTTTAGCTGTGCATTTATTGAATGAGCACTGTGTCTGAACCGATTGCACTGTATTTTATGAATTGCACTGTATTTTATGCATCCTGAAATTATTGCACTGTCTTAAATTAATTTAAAATAAATTTTTAAATAAAGTCAAATGTTTTTAAATTCCTTGTTTATTAATGTAATAATATATATTTTTATGATTATTTTACTTTCTTTTATGTAAAGCACTTTGAATTAGGAGTGTATCCTAGGTACTTCTAATTGAATGCCAATCGATGATCTAGTGCTATAGTTTATACAGGCATAAAAGTCTAGTAATGTAATTTGGCAGCATACCCAGCAATGCCTTTACTGTAAATACTAATATATGTGATTTCCTTCTTTGATGTAAGGAGGTCCAGCCTACACAGTTTTATAACAAACAATGATGTGTACGTGAACAAGCATTTGTTATAAAACGCAACGCAGCATGATAAATGCAATCTAATCTTTTTAATAAATGTATACAAGCATGCATATAAATAATATCACCATAATCTAAAATGGGTAAAAAAGTACTATGAATAATGTTCTTTCTAGCTCCAAAGAAAAAAAAATTTTTTGCCGAAAGAGAAAGCCCAATCTTGGTTTTAATCTTTTTACTAAGTTACCAATATGAACATCAAATGCCAACTTCTCGTCTATCCATATTCCCAGATATTTGTATGTTGTTACTCTCTCTATATGTACGTCATCAACAGTAAGAATAGACGGGTCAGTGATCATGGAACGACTACGTGAAAAAACAATGTACTTAGTTTTATTCCCATTTAAAATTAATTTTAATTGGAGAAAATTA
Organism: Carassius carassius; assembly: GCF_963082965.1. Lineage (NCBI taxonomy): Eukaryota > Metazoa > Chordata > Actinopteri > Cypriniformes > Cyprinidae > Carassius > Carassius carassius. The sequence goes on from NC_081772.1 coordinate 2,106,397, forward strand.
CGCTGAAAAGTATTAAAAGAATCCTGTAAAATTTCAATATCTTATGAAAGAGAGGCTGCAGCTGAATAAATTATTGTATCGTCAGCATAAAAATGTAACTTTGCGGATTTTATTCCCTGCCCTAATTCATTTATAAAAATAGAAAAAAGAAGTGGTGCCAGTAAAGAACCTTGCGGGACACCCTTCTCAACTGTTAATACGGATGAAACATAATTATCTATAGCAACACATTGCATTCGATCAAATAAATAATTTTGAAACCAACTCAAGGCCGAGTTACAGAGACCTATACTTTTAAGCCTCTGCAACAGTAAGCCATGATCCACTAAGTCAAACGCTTTTGTCAAATCAACAAACAAGGCCGCACAATGCTGTCTCTCATCGGGAGCGGTGATTAAATCATTAGTAACAAGTGTAGTAGCTGTTATCGTACTATGGCCTGCTCTAAATCCTGACTGAAATGCGAGCAAGGTATTCTTTCATTTGATCATTTACTATAGATTCAAAAACTTTTGCTAAAAATAGGTTCAGCAATAATATCCGCAGAAACTTAAAAAAACTGGTTCAATTTTATCAAATCCACCTGATTTCTTACAGTCATTTATAAATGAGAATGATAAATGTACTGAAACTTAAAAAAAAAAAAAAAAATAGCAATGATTTGAATTGCAATATAAAGCAGTGTTGTTATTAGTGTGCTAATTAAAGTTAGTAGTATCATTAAAATAAAATAAAATATTGGATGAAAAACGTATTGAATTATAAATGTTGCCTTGGCAGCCATCTCTAAATAACCTCATTTACTAAAATATTATAAATGAAATGGAATAAATATTTAAATATTTAAATACAAACAAATAGAAAAATTACAAAAGTGCATATCTAAATTACTAAAATGTTAACTTTCTTTAAAATTGTATTTTTTATTATTATTATTATTTTATTTTAATTTTTTCTAATGCTATGACATTCAGACATTTATAAGTGTGATTTAAGTGTCCAAATCCTTTTTTTATGGGCATTTCAAGCTTAAAACTAATCGTAAATCTAATTTCCAGCTTGGCTACATACAGAAACAACTGTCTTGCAAAGTATCATGAACGTCACAATCTATTACTCATAAAACAAAAAAACTCATGTTCGCCGTCCCCTTGACAACAATTATTTTTTACTGCTGATCAGGCATGTGTTACAGCTGCTCTTAATAAGTCCAGCGCTAATAAAATCTCTCTGCCACATATTCAAAGTCAACACCAAACAATCACATCCCATTTTACTTTACTATTTTTTGAGTGAAACAACAGTAAAACAGATCAAGACTTGATCTTATCCATCAGGAATTGATGTGATGGTGTAAAATAGGTGTTAGGTGTAAAATAGGTGTTGTATAGTGGAATTATTGTAAAGACAAACATTTTGCTTTTTCAATATCATGCACTGCAATGAATCATTCAAAAATAGGCACAGGAACTGGTATTAAGTAAAGAGGGTCACTTTTGATTTCATGTTGACTTTAACATTGCAGAAAGCTCAATTTTTACATTACATCTAAACTCAACGCAACCTGTAGGGGTCTCTCTGTTAAAACACAATCATTTCTTGTGTGCAAAAAGATTAACTCAATCCCAAATCCATTTGAAAGGTCAGTATCTCAGATTCATTTGTGTGTTTATCTGTGAAATTATAGCAGAGGATTTGAGGTCAGTCCAAAAAGTTTTAATTTTTTAGATGCAGTAACCCCTTTTGCATTCACACACACTCATACTTGTGTTTAAATGAAGCACTAAAGCATAAAGATGCATTTTGTCCAGATGAGACTGCGTTGCGTCCATCTATCTATCTAACAGATAAAGATGCACACATCCAGTAGTGTATGAAAAGGCATCAGATGAAAGCATGAAAATGCATTAAACAAAATGATCGGCAAATTGTTACATTATTTATATGTATTGATCAAAAAGAGCACCTGCGATCAGGCACACTGCTATTTTTAATCCATAAATGGGATTAATGTAACAATTTCTTAAAAAAAAAAAAGAGTCATTATTCACATGCAATGTACGTTCAGGTGACTAACTAAAAACCTGGCAGAAGAACTGAGATTAGGAGTGAAAAAGACATGGAAGGAAAAGGACACACACATTCAATTGGTCATGCTAAATAACCAGTGGGGATTTGTATCTTATAACTATTTATGACTTTGTCAGGCATCTAAATTTAGTGGCTCGTGTAAATGTGGTCGATGCATGTCTCTTCGATACACATGTGAGATTGGAAAGCCGCCCACACAATCCTGTGCTATCCAGATTTGCTACAGCTAAGAAGCCAGAGGAGAGAGAGAGAGAGAGAGAGAGAGAGAGAGAGAGAGAGAGAGAGAGAGAGAGAGAGAGAGAGAGAGAGAGAGATGTGTGCTGTCTGCCGCAGAGATTTTCCTCATTGGCAGCTCAGTTCAGTGACTGAATTTCAATGGTCCTACTGTGGAAAGACACAAGTTCAGACATAATCCAGCTCAGCGACATGCAGAAAGATGATGATGATGTGTGTGTGTGTGTGTGTAAAATCACATCTGTAATGTAAAAGCATTGACGGGGTGAAAACATAAAGCTGGTCCTTTCAATTTGTGTCGATAACACTGAACACTGCATTGAAGCATTGGGTTCGCAATCTAGACAACAATTAGACAACAATACTCTGCACTTTGCTAATGAGGTGTACAAACAGTGTGATAAGTTAAAAGTAATGCATTTTATGTAATGACTATAATGACAGTGCTGTGTCAAATGAAAGCAGAATCACTACGTCACTGTCAGAAGGATTTATCAACTATTTAGTGTGTGGTGAAGTCCAGTTGCTTTACAGCAATGAGCACTCCCCTATGAGTGTATATTTGAATTTGACATCACTAAACTACAAGTTAAAGAAAGTTAATGTAAGTGATTAATTTGGGGAAAAAAATAGTTATGCACAATAGTTATGTTATAAATTAACACTGGAAATTACATTACGATGGATTTAAATTAATTTTAATTCTACTTCCTTACATTCAAATTCGAACTGTAATTCTGCATTCTGCTTTCCACCTCTATTCAAATTCATTCTACATTATGCATGACTAATCAAACTCCATTAATGACAGGAAAGGAAGACAAAATCAAGCAAATATGAGTCCCATCATAATAAAAATTCCAATAAGCATTTACAGACAAAGCCAGTGTGAACCACTGATCAGTTAAAAAAGATGTCAAAGTCGAACTACTTTCCTTGGTCCCCTTAATAGTAACTCATGTTTTGTAGAAGTGACAGGAAGACTTTCTTAAGGTCAGATTGGGTTTATTTTTAGGTCAGTACACACTAAGGTGAGGATGCTAAAAAGAAGCCATCTGGAGACACAGTGCTGAAAAGGGGTGGAACTAAATATTTAAAAACCCAACAGCTACTGAAATATGAACTTAAACTAATTTAATTGCAGCATGACAAATCTCTTAAAGGGTCAACAGATGCCCATTTTCCACAAGTTAATATCTTACTGAATATCTCAAGCGTGTGACGGAAATGTTACGCCCCTTAACATATTGTGATGCCCTGTCCTGCCCAAACTATGAGACATAAACTTAAAACCCATTATAAACATGATTTCCAATCGTGTCCTCTTTTGGAAGGCCAAACAATGTAGTTTCGCTTTCTCAATGAAACATCATTACAGCAACACAGTTAAATGTCTCCATCAACAGCTCAGTATTGTGTCTGGTGTGTCACACTATGACCCAAGCCTACAACTTGGAGTCGCTGTATGCTTGTCATGTGCCTAAAACCTCCAGTGTTTCTATGTAAACCAAAGCTTCTCTCAACCCCAGAGAAGCTGACAGGTCTGGTCACATGACCCTGATGTCACTGGGGAAGATGGAGCTGATGTGGATGGGGCCCTCCATCATTGAATGATTAGTCAAGCACAGGGACACAAGACTCAAGTAAAAACATGGTCTGAAGTCAAAGGTCAAGATTATCAGCTCTGATCATTCAACACATTTATCTTTACTTTGTTGATAATACAGATACTTCAACGGCCTGTAAGTGAGAGCCTCAGAGGTGACTGGCAAGATAAAGATACGGAAGAAAATCACCTTTCAACAACGTGAAATCCCACAGCTGTACACAGGGAAGAGCAACAGGAAAGAGAGAAATATTTCTGAAAGGTCAGATGACACACACAGACTGTGACATCTCTCTCCTCTTTCTTTTTACATTCCTGTCTTCATTTCCCTCAACACATGGGCCTTCTGAGATTTAGAGAAAGAGAGAGAGGGTCACTAGTAGAAGTGGAAATAGTAGATTTGTTACCAAGACAAATATTGGTGAGCTTCCTGTTCAAATGCCATCTCTGAGTAGAGGGGGTCGCAAAAGTAATCTGATGTATGACAAGCGTGATGACTGCATGTTTGTGTACATGTCTGCTGGCTTGTATTTGCTTAACTGACACTAGAGGTTTTGAGGGTGTTGGATATCAATGCAGACACAATAGTAACATTAAAGCAAGACAAAACAATATAGGCCAGTACATCAGTGGTACTGTAGCCAAATGGTTAGAAGGAGTAAGTTGTGAACTATCTTCACTGAACAAGTTGGACTTACTCTTACTCAAGAGGAACAGTCCTAGTATAGTGCACTGATATAAATATCTAATAAATGGTAAAACAGTAAAGAACAATGCAGGGCAATTGCCCAGTATCACCGTTTGTCCTGCAAACTAGTAGTTGATCATTTGGCTTGGTAACCAAAAGTGAACTATCACTATATGAAATATCAGTCATCTGTGCTCTTGTTCAAGACTCTTAACCTCAAATTACACCACAGTGACTGAACCTGTAATAAATGTACTCATAAAATTATCTGACAAATTAAATAGTTCTGAACAATGCAGGTCAACACAAAAGCAGCCCTGTTTCCCTTGAAAAATTGAATATCATTTACCAAATGGTTGTATGTTCAAACCCAGCAAGGTATTATTCATTCTGCTATTAAGAAAACCTCAGTTTACATAATAAGGAGTGTCGGACTGTTGCTAATAGTTAATTCATATAAAACACATATAGGGACTGTATGTAATAACATTAGGAATAAGCTACTGAAAAAAAGCCATATTGATGGTTGACTACTCATCTGAAAACTTGGGGAATGTCCTCCCCATTGTCTAGTTATGCTGAATAAAATAGTCTAATAAATGACAAAGCATAACATGCAAGACAAATACTCCAGTAGTCCTGATTGCCCTGTACAGTTCCTCTAGACTAATGGTTAAACATCTAGCTGTAGTTTCAGGACCAACAAGTCTTGATTTTTATTTTATTTGATCTGAATACTGGGGGGACGTGTTCCCCTTCAATGTCTACTGCCTTAACTAAAACCGTCTGAAAAATTACAAAGCAGAACATATAGAGAAATACCCCAGTGATAAATGTGACTGTCGCTTATATTTCCGCACAATGTATAGCGCCAGATGCAATTCAGAACCGAGGATAGCGCTCACGGAGCGACCGCAACATTTCAGAACCACGGACAGCGCCACCGCTGCTGCTGGTTTCCCCGCTCTACAGCAGTGAGGAGGGGGGAGGTGAAGCGGGGGTTCCCTCAGAGCTGGATGGAGCTCCTCTCTCTCTATCCATCTTTACACATTACCACCTTCACCAGCGGATTTCCATGAGAGGGTTATCACCAATCACATCACACGAAAATCCATGGCCTACACGTTTTTTCCCCCTCTGCCTAAAGCTGTATTATTCATAAGATTTTACAAAATACTATCGTTCATTAACACGAGTCTACATTTGATTTTCTTCCATTTTTGATAGAGGAAGGAATTTAATAGCCTTTGCTCGACAATTTCATTCGTCATAAACCAGCATCACTGAAGAAGAAGAAGAAGAGAAAAAAAATGAAGCGCGAATGGAAATGACCGGCGAATGCAGGCTTGCATTAACCAGACTGTCATGCAGAGAGGAAACCAGCATTCTGCCCACGATTCACAGCCATCCTCACTAATATCAGCCCACTGCATCCACCGTCTCTGACAGTAAATCCCATCTCTATCAACGATGTCTATATGACCGGGTACTTAACAAATAATACAACATTCACTTAATTAAATGTGCTCATGAAACGCTGTGGCGTGAGCTTTTAGCTATTTTAAAGGTTTAACAAACGAAAATAAATAATACCGCAGATAAATCTTATTTTGAAATTTCATTATAATATAACAGATACACATTAACCAGAAGCTGGGCTGTTTTTTCGTGCAGGAGGTTTGGCAGGTAAATTAATATCTGGCAAAAGAGGGGAAAGGGCTTTAAATCACCGCTGACCAGCAGAGAAACACAAAAATGCACACATGCACGCACACACATACATGCACGCACACACACACACACACACACACACTTGGGGAGGAGAGGCACCGCTGGCAAACAGCTGGGAATATGCAGCCGCTTTCTCCCAAAACAAACCCCATGATGACTTGAAGGATTCTGGCCTTTACCTGTCAAGACGCCGACCCGGATTTGGTGGTCGTGGTTTGTTAAAATCATCCCGTCTGTCGCCATATTCAGCACCGCTGTCGCCGCACTGAGAACTCCAGGCAGAGCCGAGAGCCGAGCGCATCGAACTCTGGAGGGGAATGAGGGAAGCGCGCAGGCGAGAGCAGCAGAGCGAAGATTCAGCGCTCATAATTTCTCATTGGGAAATCAGTGAACAAACAAATGTCTTCAGATTTTATGTTGACGTGATTTACATAGTTTTTATAAGAAACACTGTAATTATGTCAATAACGTTAACTTATATAATTATATACACTACCGTTTAAAAGTTTGGGGTCAGTTAGATTTTCTTGAAAATAAATTCATATTTATATTCAGCAGGGATGTATTAAATTGATCAAAAGTGACTGTAAATACATTTATAATGATATCTAAAATATTTATATTTCAAATAAATGCTGTTCTTTTGAGCTTTATATTCGTCAAAGAATCCTGAAAAATAAAATGCATCACGGTTTCCACAAAAATTTGAAGCAACACAAATGTTTTCAAAATTGATCACAATTAGAAATGTTTCCTGTGCAGTAAATGATACAATACAATAAATGTCTAATTACTCTACTTTTAATCATTTTGCTAACCAATTTCTCTCTCCCACAGAGATCAATAAAGGTTCTGATCAATTCTATTCACCATATCTAAAAACATTTGATATCTCAGAGAACCTGATGTCCTCTTTAAGACACACAAGGACTTAATACAGTTTAAATGATTTCGGAGATAACTCATGTCCATTACAGTAGAAATTAATCACTGGCTCTCATGAGTGTATGAACAGCATAACTGGATCATAATGCGGGGGCCACAAACATACGTGCACGCACACACACACACACACACATACACACACACACACACATACACACACTCATACACACAGGGGCGCAGGATTGGGGGTAAAACCAGTACTGATTACCAGGGCCCCAAAGGAAGAGAGGGCCCTTGAAAAGTCTGGAATATATATTTTCAAGGGGGGGGGGGGGGGGGGGCATTAGGACTGCCTATGCATAGGGCCCGGGATCTTGTGCAGCGCCCCTGCGCACACACACACACACACACACACACACACACACACACACACACACACACACACACACACACACACACACACACACACACACACACACACACACCACACACACAGAGACTCCTACCTGTAGTCTGGCTGAATGCCATGCTAGTGATGCATGTGTGGGCTTTTCTACATTAAATGATGAAGAGCTCCATCAATTCCTTTCCTGGACTCACAGAACATCTCAGAACAATGATGTGTCAATCACAGCTCGGGACACAACCTTTCTTATGTCTGGCATTATTTTTATTTATTTGCTCTGAAACACAGCAAGTCTCTGATTTTGAACCTTCCTTCTACAGATGATAGCAGCCCTGACCTGTGCAAATACAATCACAGCCTGAAGCAGTTGCCATGTTTCTATTTATAGCATCACATCACGCTTCTGTGGTGTGTAATTCTTCTTGTTTATTCTCATGGAAAAAAGAGAGAGTGAATGTCCTCTGCCTGTTGTCAAGATTCATTTTTCATGAGCACATTTAAGTGTTGGGAAAGTATAGAATTTTAAGACAAAGATATGTATCAATGCAACACTCTACTGAGAAACTGTGAGGGAAACCGTGAGAAAACAGGTTGCTATGCGATTTCTAAACTATAAACACATTGCATTGTTATTTCTGATATGTTCTGAATGGTTCAAGTCCATGCTTCATTGTAAGTCTGTGAGATTCCTTCAGCAGTTGTTTATAGGTAGTATGTGGAGCGTTCAATGTGAGCAGAGGAGCACCAGCCTCATTATTTCAGTTCTGCATCTCTGAACCTTCTCTTGCATAACACTTCTGTCTGATCATAAAGCAAATCAAGTCCATCAGGCATAAAGACTCGAGGCTGCATCTAAGATGCTGACAGGTTTCTGTAGAACTTGCACAAACACAAAGACTTTACAGAAACTCCTTAGTAACTGACTATGCATATACTGTATAAATATGTTCATCAATTGTGCTGCTATATTTTTTTCCATTTTATTTAGTTATTTATTAACTTTTTGGAAACTATGATATATTTTGTTTTTCAGGATTCTTCAATGAATATGAAGTTCAAAATAACAGCATTTATTTGAAATCTTACTGACTCATGTGCTTGCTTATTGGTAGTTTATCATGGTTTACACAATTATAATATGCAGCACAACTAACTAACTAACTAACATAATCTGTCCACACAAACCGTTTTGCATTATTTTTAAACACATACACACATCAATTCCAGGCTACAAAAACACTTGTATTTCTCTCTTCAAGCTGGTCTTGACAGAAAATCATTGGCACATTATGTTGTGCTCCTGCATTGTTAAGTATTACCGGCAGGGGGCTCTAGCAGGTAGATTTAATTCACTGAACTGAACGGTTTTGACAGATCAAATCATTTGCTTGCAAAAAGTTAACTGTGCTTCTGTGTTTCTCTCTGGTTACTAGCGTTAAACACAATCTACCATAATTACTTCTGAAAGTAATTGTTTCAATGAACGTTGTAGGAAGACGTTCAAAAGAATAAATGCAAGCACGACAAAATATATAGCAGTAGGCCTACTTCAAAACCACTAATCAATTAAAACAGAAAACTGTACAATTTCGCTGCATTTAAATATATATATATATATATATATATATATATATATATATATATATATATATATATATATATATATATAATGTAAATTGCCTTATTATAGACATTGCATGCTTCAAATGGAATGTAAGAGGGAATGTTCAAAGGATGTTATATCTAATAATGAATAAATATATGCAATGTGCAATATAAGTTATGCAAAAGGAGAATGATGATATTTTGGTGGACATCAACAGTTATTCAGACTCTCTGGTTATGATAGTCACTATCGTTAAACACGATCAATGCTGAATTGAGAAAGATCCATTTCGTTCTCATTTTCTACCAGCACAGAAAATTGCCTGGAGGAAGAGAGAATCAAATCAATTACATCTGATTCTCGCGCGCGTTCTGTTCTGAATTAATCGCGGACGCGCGCCGGTCACATCTGTAGGACGAGCGTTTAGTTGCTGGGAAACGTTCATCCTCAGGGACACACACCGGATTTTAGTTACAAGTTTCAAACTGTGTACAGTACAGCAGTGTTATTTGCATTCGCTGAGTAAACAGGAAGTAATGGCGTTGAACATCATATCATACATAATAGAGAGAGAGAGAGAGAGAGAGAGAGAGAGAGAGAGAGAGAGAGAGAAAAACAACGGCGGTGAAACATAACGACAAAATAGCATTTGTCATTGGGGGGAAAATGAAGGTAAATCTTTAATTAAAAGCAACACTGGCAAAAGACTTGCATGAGATTGTGTACAAGACTAGAAAACACGTTATTTCTCATTAATAAGTCAAATGCAAATAAATGTAGGGAAATTGCAATAATTTTTTGTTAAAAAAATATTTGTTTATTTAAAGACTAGTAAAGAATTTTCTTGAAAAACATACTCCAATAATCTTTATTTATAACATTGCATTTTTTTTAAACACTAATTAGTATTATTAAAAAAAATACACTAAAAATGCATTATCAAAATTGGAAGGATTTGGGATATTAAGGTCTTCTACAACTAGGAAATAATCAGTTGGTTATTGAATTAGTTTTACATGAAACTGGTCTTATTAGGACAATACAAGTAGAGATCAATCAATATAATATATAGATGGCCTGCCCGGTAACTATAGCCAAGAAACTAAACAAAAGAAGAAAAAGAAGCAAGAAAGCACAGATGAGAAGAGACAAGAACAGACAAGAAGTGACAAGCTCCATATGCTGGTTTTGCAAAGGTTTGCATGTGATCTGACCTCCAAATCTCCATCTTAGGGGTCCTTCTAAGCAACACTAGATCACAAAAACTGATATAGTGAGAATATGGAGGAAACAAAAAACAGCTAAATTTTATTCAGATGCTCAAACTGAGCAAAAACAAGCAATTTGGTGCAGAAGCTGATATTTACAGTATATGGACAAAAACATAATACAATGCAATACAATGTTGATAGAGAGATGAACAAATAAACGTTCCTCAAAAGCCTGTTTTCTCCCATTTGAACATGACTTTATGGATAATCAAATAAATCTAAGTTGTTTCAGTCCAGTAAGTGTTTATGTTGAAATATTACTAACGATTTCAAAGTTATTAATTTACTTAAAACAATGTACATTATATACTGTTATTTATATTGATGTAATTAATTTACTTTATAATAATCAGTAAAGATTTCACAGCAAAAAGAAACTTGAAGCACGTGCTGAAGGTGGACGTTTGTACAATTATACTAAAAGGACTTTTACTTGCTAAATAAAAGACAGAAGGCACGGAGTAGATTGTGTCGTTCATTATGATATTAATTTAGAGGCCTTGAAAATGAACCTATCAAACCCAGTCACAGATGCAGTGCTGGTCAGTCTAAATTTGACCTTTACGGATTATTTTTGGGTGTCTTCATCATGTTGAGCCTCCGCGGGGGATCAGAATGAGGGACGGCGCTGACAGACAGAGAATCTAGCAGAGTGGAAGAGATGACTAATAGAGACAGTCACGCAATAGTAGAGACTCATTCAGAAAAGGGGAAGAAAAAAAAACCTGAAGCTCCTTCTAAAATGAGTAGACATCAACGCTGTGAAGCCTGACATATGTAATAAGTCCAAATATTTGTATTTTTATTTTTAGAAATTAAACAGTTTATTGAACCTTTACATAAAATATAAAAAAGTTTGCATATGTGTTTTTTTTTTTTTTTTTTTTTTGAGTAACGCATTTGATACATCAGGCTTTTATGGCTCATACAGTCTGACATAGTGAGAATACGAAGGAAGAAACAACTTAGTTTTATTCAGAGGCGCAAACTGAGCAAAAATCTGTAATTTGATGCAGATTATGATATTTGGACAATTATGATGATGTATGGACAAAAAGTGAAATTAAATTACTACAGCTTGTAATGTAAATCAATTAAATCTTTTTCACAATATAATGGATTATATATATATATATATATATATATATATATATACAGTATATATCAGTGTTCTGTCTCCTAATAATAGTAGTGTCTTAGTAAGTTGATATTTAAAAGCAATGCAATACAATGATGAAAGAGAGATGAAAAAATAAAAATAAAGTTCCTCAAAAGACTGATGATCATATTTGATACATTTTAAAATTATTTTTCAAAGAATGTACTGCATGTCTGGATAATCAAGTAAAGATAAGTTGCTTCAGTCCAGTAAGTTCTCATCTAGAAATAATACTTACAATACAAACGTTATCCTTGTGTTTACTTCAAACAGATTTCACAGCGGAAAGACAGGTAAAGCAGAGTTGAATGTGAATGCGTTTACAATTATACTAAAAGACCTTTCACTTGCTAACAAAAGTCCAAACTATCAATCAGATGACAGAAGGCATGGAGTTGATTGTGTCCAAGAGTTTTTTTAGTGAAGTTTTTATTTAGAGGAGAAATTTGTGTATCAGATGATGCATTATTAGGTTAAACATATGAACTCAATTAAAAAAAAAATTTAAATGGAAAAAAAACCTAGTTTTTAAATTCGGTTTATTGTGGTTTAAAGTACTACTGGATGTTTTGCAGTGCACATTTTGTAAAAAAACAAAAAAAAACAAAAAGCTTTTTAACATCTTCCTACAATTTTTAATCGGATAAATTGAGAAAATGGTGGTTAAAAGCTATATCATACAAATCAAAAAAAAAAAAAAAGTAAAACCATGGTTAATTTTCAAATAAATAAATAACTTGCACCTTAAGATGACACATAGGTTGAATATAGAAATACAGTCTTAATTTGCTTTTGTATGTGTATGTTTGTGAAATTTAGCTAGGAAACACAAAATAAGTCAAACTCAACCAACTTTAGGATTTTTATTATTATTATTATTATTAATAAATGTTTACAAGTCTATAAAACATTACAAAAGAGAAACTAGCTGGAGGAGAAAGTCATACTTAGACTTCAATTAACATCAGCAAACTTCAATTAAAGCAAAAATCATCTCTTCCACATTCACTCCCAGTCGCAGGATGAATTAGCAACAAATTTTAATGCCATTCATTGATGACAAGCAACACACACACACACACACACACACACAGTCTGTGAATGCCTTCTTTAGTTCTAATATGGTCATGAGAGAGGATTGGTGCTTTAGATGAGGTGAAGTTTCTACTCAGCAACAAAAGTGTAACTTCAGCAGAATTACAGCAGCTCTGCTGTTCAAATGCTCACGGCCAAAGAATCTGAGCCACAGCAAACCATTCAAGCTTTACATAATAAATATTAAAGCATTAGTTCATCCAAAAAATAATTTACTCACCCTCATGCCTCTCCAAACCCGTGTGACTTTCCTTTTTTCACTGAACACAAAGACATAATCCTTGAGCTGAACTCATTTGATTGTGGATGGTGGATCCACACACTGCAAAATGGGTTTTTATAACATTAAATAAAACACTTTGTGTATGAGAATCCTAAAGCATAATAAAGCCACCAAATATCAAAGCGGCCCAGCAGCTAAGCTAACTATTAGTGAGCAAAGAGCACATGCTAAGTATAGCCATGTTTAACAAAACTGACAAAACTGTACATAACTAAAAGTGAGCTTTCAGCTGCTACTTTCATTGTAAATCCCTTCGGAGTCAACAACATAGAATTTCTTCATCCATCTGTCATGAACTTAAACAAATGCTCTACTCTTCATGATTATGGTAACCCTTAAAACCGCTAACAAAACAGAAATGCTTTAAAATCTCAATACATCAGAATACAAAACACTAAAAAGTCTCTCAGTGTTTTCTCAAATATAAAATGCCACTTAATCTCCATATTTACTCTTCCCATTGAATTCCATGCAAATCATGCTGGAACCTGGAAATCCCAGAGCCCAGTCTCAGCAAAGCTACATTAATGCTAATGAAAATTATTAATGGAATTCCAATATACAGATTTAGAGAACTTTTACACAATTTAGATTGAATGCATGCAATAAACTAAAATTGTGACAAAATGTTCAAGAATTAAGAATTACTGCTCACCCTCAGACCGTCCAAGATGAGGATGAATTTGTTTCTTCATCAGATTTGGAGAAATATAGCATCACATCACTTGCTCAGCAATGGATGCTCTGCAGTGAATGGGTGCCGTCAGAATGAGAGTCCAAACAGCTGATAAAAACATCACAATAATTCAGAAGTAATCCACAGCAATCCAGTCCATAGGTTAATGTCTTTTGAATCCAAAAGTTTTGTGTTTGTAAGAAACAAATCCATCATTAAGACATTTTTAACTTCAAACCATTGCTTCCTGCAAAAACAGGAGTCCATAATCCATTATAACACTTCCTCCATTGAAAAAGTTTGTCTAATCTGAATCAGGTGAGAAATCTACACAGATCAAGCATGCCAAAAACAGGATACAAGAGCAGATTAACTATTTCATTGGAGGAAGCATTATTATGGATTATGGGTTAATTCTTGTTTTTTAGCAAGAAGCAACCTTTTCAAATTAAAGAGGTCATGAACTGCTTTTTAAAAATTATTATTTTGTATTGTTCTCTTAGGTAAACGTATAATATTATCAAGATATTTAAATAAAAAAACATAATCAGTAATAGGCTAATTTCTTTCCTGTTTTGACCTCCTCATCAGAACGTTCTGTTTGAATAGTGGAGAATCAGTGGGTGGAGCTAAACAGGCAGTGATGTAGAATTGGTGGGCGGAGCTTAACAGGCAGCGATGTAGAAGCAGGTGTTGATCTTCTTCTGCGGAGGCAGAGTTTAGCCACACTATTATGTTATAAAGTGGCTCATTCCACAAGCTGTCGCTTTGGCAGATTGGCTTCAATATAAAATGTTTTTAGACTAACAAGAAAGTTTTGAGTTCTGAAACTTACAGGATGTTTTATAATACAATGACCTCAAAAGATCAAGGGATTTTTGATATCTCAGTTCATGACCGCGTTATAAAAAAACGCTTTATAAAAAAAGTTCTTACAAACACACAGATTTTGGCTTCTCAAGTTGTTAACTGATAGACTGGAGTGGTTTGGATTACTTGTGGATTATTGGGATGTTTTTATCAGCTGTTTGGACTCTCATTCGGACGGCACCCATTCACTGCAGAGCATCCATTGCTGAGCAAGTGATGTGATGCTACATTTCTCCAAATCTGTTTTTCAAATGAAGAAACACTCATATACATTTCGGAAGGCCTGAAGGTTAGGACATTTTCAGCAAATATTTAAATGACACCTCGGGAGGTTGCACGTAATATGCAGAAGCTACACAGAGGCAAGATTATAAGTGAATACTGACAGATGTCAATGTGTTCCTCACACAGTTTTCGTAAGAACCCCTTATTTAAGAATTGTGTGTGCTGTTGTTGCTGCTGTGAGATGTGTGCTGCACTTTGATGACAGACTCACTGCAATGAGAGCAGAGTGAGATGACTAATGAGAAAGTGTCTTACAGAGACAAATGATGGGATTCTGCTTGATGCACAAGAAATTACTTATTAGGGTTGGGCAAAATCCTGATTTAAGAACCGGCTCCTTTCAATTCATTACTTTGAATTAAATTGACCACAATGCAGGAAGTTGAACTGAAATGAGAGGAAGAGAAAATTACGAAACTTCAATTAAAATAAATTGAATACAGTCACACTACAGAGATGCTATATTCCAACACACATATATAAACATAAATAATTACATTATAAAGTTTTGACTGGTTATTTCTGCTACTGTATTTTTTGTGATATATACAAAATATATGAACTGATTAAAGATATTTATCTAAACTAATTTCAGTATGGTCAAAACTATTTAATCATATGGCACCACTTTATGTTGTTCAATTCCATTTTTAGACTCGGGGAAACTAGAGCATTCTGGGAAATGAAGTGCTGTTACACCATGGTCCAATAAAGTTAATTTATTAAATAGAATAAAAAATAAATTCAAATGATTATATGTTTATATTTGATTTGTCTGATTTTTGTAATGTTTCCAAACAAAATTCACACATTAAGACTTTAGTAAAAAAAAACAATTAAATATATATTATTTATATTAAGAGTGTTTTTGATTTTTTTCCAATAGATTTTGAACAAAAAATATATTATAAATAGAAAATGCACATTTCATTCTATTTAATAAATATAGAAATAATATAAAAATGTCTTTATGCATACATATATAATGTATGATATTCATTTATATAAATTTAATTAATATTCTTCATGCTGTTTGCTGCCATGAATTGAATTGGAATTGAAATCATGAATGACAACCCTTTTACCTAAAGAAAGCCGAAACAAATAAGAGCGCGCGCACACTCACAGAACACATAAATATGCACACACACTCTTCACATGACCTGTGTGCCATAATAAGGTTGTTCTGCATTCAGAAATGTGCCTGCTGTATGTTAAAAGCCCTTCAGTTGAGCCCCCCTGAGGCCCCTGTACGTCCCTGCTGTGTGAGTGCATTTCTGCACACTCTGCTCTCCTCTTCCTAAAAGCCTTTCTTCATCTGTCCCTTTTCTCCTTCTGCTTTCTCCTCCACTGCTTTTGTGCCTGTTTCTCAGATCAGATGAGTTAAAACATTTGAGAAGATCCAAGGTTGAGCTTTTACACGTGTTTATCAAACGTCAAACAGTCCAAACATGCTCTGCGGTGGCCCCGAATGAGGATGAATCTGACTGTTTCCACCCTCTTTCCATAATAAAGTAAGCACAAAAAGACAAACCAAAAAACACCAGAATGTCTGATTTGATTTGTATTAAATAAAATATCAAAACAAGTGGCATTTATTTTGCTTATAGGACACGTGTGATTCTTGAAGGAACTGACATTACCAAAATATCTGCGATATACTGTAAATATATACACATACACAGAGCTTGGTAGATTACTTAAAAACTGTAGTCCATTACTGATTACAGATTCCATGATTAAAACTGTTCTTATTAAATTAATCTATATTACTCGTTTTAGGTTATGTAATCTGACTACTTGTGAGATTACATTTAGATAACTTTTGATCTAACTTGTTTTAAACTTATCATTAAACATACCGTATTGATATAAAAAAGCAAAGAGAAAGAATATTCCATATATATATATGAACATCATGAAGTGCATTGAACATTACATTAAACTTACATTAAACTATAGGTTAAATCAATAAATTATGAATGATATGCTGCCATTGTGTGAATAATATGTAATCCATACAAAGCAACTGTAATCTGATTATGAGCATTATAAAATGTCATTACTAGTACTTGATTTTTGGAATCTGATTTCGTAATCCAGATTACATGTAATCAGTTACTACCAAAGCTCTGTGTTTATGTATGTGTGTGCTGTTATATATATTTTTATAACAAACCTTTTTTACTGGAAGTTGAAAGCCTCAACATAGCTGTGCTCTGGCCGCTTTGCTCTCTGGAGGACACTTCTATGTTTCTGCTCCAGTTTCTAACCCGATTCTCCAGTAAAACACCTCTCTGTCTGTCCGGTCTTCTACTGCACTGCTGCAATGCGCTTTAGAGTGAAGTGTGCCATCACAAGAGCACAGCACGCTCAGATCAATCATTAATAAACACTTGTGTGAGTGATAGTGATGCAGAACATCCCAACACACATAGACACACAGAACATCAGCATGTGCTTCCATTTGACGGTGTGTCAATATGAAACTGTCAAGTTCAGTTTTACCATGCAATGAAAACATGGTAATCTGCTGGGTGGTATGACATAATTGAATAAATAATATAGAATGCAGGATACATATATTTATCTCCATCTGTAGACATATTATACATTGAGTAGGTTTATAGTGCCAGTTCTGACATGGATGGATGGATATTGTAGAATAGGGCTTTGTAATGTTTCTCCAACCTGTATTCTTCATAACGTCCTGCAGGTGTCAGTATATGCCTGAAGTTTTATTAACAGGCACCTGCTGGAAGCACAACTGCATCATGACCTGCTGGTAATTGCAAATAATCTGCTGGAAGGGTCCATGGCTTCATGTGTCACCCCGGCTAAGATTAATGGGGTTTCATCTGGAGGACACAGACAGAGTGTTATAATGTATTCCAGTTTAGCAGCTAAAAGTGGTGCATTCTTGCTGTTAGAGTCAGGAACATCATTCAAAAGACAAGAGGAAACACACATGTGTGAAAAACCGTTCAGAAATGATAATAAAACAGTTGCAGGGCCAACAGCAGAAAACTAAAACAGGTCAATTGAGGTTGAGTTATGGTGACTCTTTTAGCATGTGAAAACTATATGTCTCTGCTACCGCAACTGTGATATTTTCTCTGTTTACTTGTAGTTGCTTCAAATGTGTAAAATTGCCAACTCATGATGCAATATTTGTCTGTTTTGTATATAGTTCACCCAAAAATAAGAATTCAGTCATCATTAACTTATCTTCAAGCTGTTCCAAACCTGTATGAGTTTCTTTTTTCACCAATGTTCACCAAATAGTTGGTAGCCACTGACTTCCATAGTATAGAAAAAGAACACTATGGAAGTCAATGTCAATCTCAACATCAAAACATCATATTGTCCAAATCTGTTCGCCAAGCTTAAGATCATATTTGAAATCACCAATAAAATCTGACAACAACTTTCTCATAAATGTTGTTTCTTTCAGTGATTGGCTCTTTTACTAAGAAGGCGGGGCTTTGTTTTATAGAGCGGTCATATAGAGTGTTATAACTATAACTAAGTGACACGTCTTGGGTATTATAAACAGCTTTTTAGAGGAAACTGGCTGCTCATCATTAAATGTTTGGAATGAAGACAGATTTTCATTTTTGGGCAAACTATTCCTTGCTACAGACTTCATATAATTTCATTTTGTTGAGAATATTTCAGTTACACCTTTAAGAAGATCCATCATGTCCAGAAGACATGATTTCATTGAGACCAACTGCTGTTTTCAGATGTATTAAACACACTGTAATCTCCTTATATTTGTTCATGCTGTGTTGTTTTTGACAGCTAAACTGATAAAGCTTTCCTCTAATGAAGCACACACTTTGTGTTTGTGTGTGAGAAAAGAACTCCATTAATGGCCAATAAGATGAAAGGGCAGCAGTGCAGGATGAGACAACATCTCATTTCTTCAATTAATCCAATTTACAGAAAAACACAGGCCAGCTGAGACCGATACGGAGCGCTCGTCTTCCATATGAATGCACTCATACAGGGGAAATCCAGCCAAACAAAGGCAAACACAAACGGCTCATCATGACATTAATGACAATGGACAGATGTGCAGGTAGACGGAGGATGAGGATATGAGTTTGTTCATTATCTGCAGTCCTGCAGGGGACTGGATAGTGATTTTGATCTGCATCAAGTCAAATTACACAAGACAAATGCAAATAAAAACTAAAAATCAGTCGACCCTCCTCTCACACTCCTGTAAAGATGCAATAAAACAAAAAACAAACAAACCAAAAACAATGCAATGCAACTCTTTTATTCTGACATCAGTAGCTATCAAGCAGTTTATATTTCATCCTAAAATCAAGATAAAAGTAATAGCAACATATTTTCATTTTTTTCAAGGACCACTGAGATTTGTTGCACTGTGATATTATTTTCATGATAACTGAGCACATTTTCTCTCTAAAGTCACTACTATAATGTGAACAAATATAATACATAGTAATACATTAATTAGTAAACAGTTGTCACGATCGGCGTTACAGGAAACACATGAGAGGGAACCAATTGCAGGTAAGTCATTTATTTAAAGGGTAATCCAAAGGGGTAAACAGTCCAGGCAGGGTCAAAACCAGAATATCCAAATCCAACATAAACAAGACACGAAGACACGAAGACATGAAGACAAGGTAAGGCAAGGCAAGGCAAGGCGCGACGGACATGAATAATCATAGGACATTAAACAAGGACTCCGTAACACAGACTCAGACAGACCGGCTATAAATACACAGATGGTAATAAAGGAACTGGAGACAGGTGGGGACTAATCAATTAACCCAAACAAGGAGGAAGGTGACCAAATAAGGGAACAGACAGTTCATAAAGTGACAGACACCGTGGGAAAGGAGGACATCTAGTGGAAACCCAGGGAACACAACCCAGACACTGTGACAGTACCCCCCCTCTACGGAGCGGCTCCCAGACGCTCCACGACATGACACAAAACAGAGACCAGGAGGGAGGCGGACAGGTGGAGGCTCAGGGGGAGGGACGGAGGGCCAGAAAGGAAACATGGGAAACAGACACCAGAAGTGTAAACACAAAACAAGGAGACCAGGAGGGAGGAGGATCGGAGGAGGTCCAGGGGGAGGGACGGAGGGCCAGACTACCAGAAAGGAACAGGGACAGAAATCAACACAAAAACAAAAGGAAAAAACAACAACATGAAGCCCCCCAGGGCGGGGCAGAAGACCACCACATCCTTGTGATCATCGCCAGAGTCCTCCAGGACGGGGCAGAAGACCACCACAACCGTGTAGTCAGGGCGAGAGCCCCCCAGGGCGGAGCAGAAGACCACCACAACAGTGTGGTCAGGGCGGAAGTCCCCCAGGGCGGAGCAGAAAACCACCACAGCCATGTGGTCAGGACGAGAGGCCCCCAAGGCGGAGCAGAAGACCACCACAACCGTGTGGTCAGGACGGAAGCCCCCCAGGGTGGAGCCGAAGACCACCACGTCCTTGTGGACGAAGTCAGAGTCCTCCAGGACGGAGCGGAAGACCCCCACAACCGTGTGGTCAGGGCGGAAGGCCCCCAGGGCGGAGCAGAAGACCACCACAGCCATGTGGTCAGGACCAGAGCCCCCCAAGGCGGAGCAGACCTCCGTGCGGCTGGACCAACGGGACGACGAAACTCTGGTAATCCCCTGGTGTCCTTACTGGATTCCAGAAGATTGGTGCTGGCCTGACACTGCTCATGAAGATCATTGGTGACTTGTATTTGCTCATGAAGATCAATGGTGACTTGCCTTTGTTCATGAAGATCATCGGTGACTTGACTCAGTCCTTGAAGATCACCGGTGACCAGCCTAGTCTCTGGAGGATCAGCGGTGACCAGCCTAGTCTCTGGAGGATCAGCGGTGACTAGCCCTGACTCTGGAGAGTTCACTGGCACCTGACTCGACTCTGGAGAGTTCACTGGCACCTGACTCGACTATGGAGAGTTCACTGGCACCTGACTCAACTCTGGAGAGTTCACTGGCACCTGACTCGACTCTGGAGAGTTCACTGGCACCTGACTCGACTCTGGAGGGTCAACTGGCACCTGACTCGACTCCGGAGGGTCAACTGGCACCTGACTCGACTCCGGAGGGTCAACTGGCACCTGACTCGACTCCGGAGGGTCAACTGGCACCTGACTCGACTCCGGAGGGTCAACTGGAACCTGACTCGACTCCGGAGGGTCAACTGAGACTCTCATCCTGTGCAGCGGCGCTGGGCAAGCAGCCATCTTGGGCCATGACTCTGGACAGGCGGCCCTCTTGTACTGTGGTGCTGGGCTGGTGGCCATCTTGTACTGTGGCGCTGGACCGGTGGCTAATTTGGGCATTGGCGCTGGGCTAGCGGCCATCTTGTGCTGTGGCGCTGGACTGACGGCCATCTTGTGCTGTGGCGCTGGACTGACGGCCATCTTGTGCTGTGGCGCTAGGCTGAAGGCCATCTTGGGCTGTGGCGCTGGACCGGTGGCCAATTTGGGCATTGGCGCTGGGCTGGCGGCCATCTGGTACTGTGGCGCTGGACCGGTGGCCAATCTGGGCATTGGCGCTGGGTTAGCGGCCATCTTGTGCTTTGGCGCTTGACTGACGGCCATCTTGTGCTGTGGCACTAGGCTGACGGCCATCTTGGGCTGTGGCGCTGAACCGGTGGCCAATTTGGGCATTGGTGCTGGGCTGGTGGCCATCTTGGGCTGTGGCGCTGGAACGATGGCCAATTTGGGCAGCGATGGGTTAGCGGCCATCTTGTGCTGTGGCGCTTGGCTGGTAGCCATCCTGGGCAGTGGTGCTGGACTGGCGGCCATCTTGGGTTGTGGCGCTTGGCTGGTAGCCATCCTGGGCAGTGGTGCTGGACTGGTGGCCATCTTGGGTTGTGGCGCTTGGCTGGTTGCCATCCTGGGCAGTGGTGCTGGGCTGACGACCACCCCGCCGGAAGAGACAGAAGTGGCTGGGGCATCCCACCGAAGCCGATGCTGCAGGTAGCGCACGAATTCCCAGAATTCCAGTGTCTCTAACTGCGCCATCTCCTCCTGAGACACTGGATCATCCAGCCCGCCATTGAAATAGTCCTTGAGGGCTGCATCGTTGTAGCCCATGCCCTCGGCCAGGGACCAGAACACCTGAGCCAGGGCACCCACTTCATTGCCCTCTTGGCGGAGGGCGATCAACCGAAGGTACTTGGTTCGCCGCTCCGCCATCTTGGCTGGGGAACGGAAAAATTACATACCGCTGGTTCCTACTGTGACAGAGTCCTTCTGTCACGATCGGCGTTACAGGAAACACAGGAGAGGGAACCAATTGCAGGTAAGTCATTTATTTAAAGGGTAATCCAAAGGGGTAAACAGTCCAGGCAGGGTCAAAACCAGAATATCCAAATCCAACATAAACAAGACACGAAGACACGAAGACACGAAGACACGAAGACACGAAGGCAAGGTAAGGCAAGGCAAGGCAAGGCAAGGCAAGGCAAGGCAAGGCAAGGCAAGAAGCGACGGACATGAATAATCATAGGTCATTAAACAAGGACTCCGTAACACAGACTCAGACAGACCAGGTATAAATACACAGAAGGTAATGAGGGAACTGGAGACAGGTGGGGACTAATCAATTAACCCAAACAAGGAGGAAGGTGACCAAATAAGGGAACAGACAGTTCATAAAGTGACAGACACCGTGGGAAAGGAGGACATCTAGTGGAAACCCAGGGAACACAACCCAGACACTGTGACAACAGTATGTCTGGACACATTTTTTTCAAGTTAAAGGCAGGGTAGGTAAAAAAATGTATAAAAAACTTTTTTTCAAAATTTGTTTAAACTTTATTTATATATCAATACATAATTAAAATGTAAGTACTCTGAAAAAGAAAGTATAAAAATCGAGTGACTGTAGACCTCTCACGACTGTTTTAAAGACAGCTCATTATTTCCATTCACTCCACCCCCTCCCTTCTGGGCTCCTTCCAAAGCCTCTACTATGGCTCGCTAAGTAATGTTATGTTAGCTATATTACGCAGCTACGTGTGCTAATGACACATGCTTCATGAAAAAAATATGTATGATCAAAATACAAAAAGAAAGATTTACCTGTCCAGCAGAAATAAAGCCATCAAGGAGTCACTTTTCAGCCCCTTGAGTTCCCTCAGTTCTCGCCATCGCTGGAAAGCCACGCCGATTTTAACTCGCGTTTTATTTCTTTGTTTATCCAAAGACTTTTTGTTCATTGCCTTTTCTTGTACTGTTAACTGTCTTCCTTTTTTTGCCTGGTTTGCCTTCACTAACTGCATAGGCTGCTTGCTGTTTCTCTGCCATTGTTTTGGTATTCCTAGGATCCGTGCCTGTTGAATCAAACGTGCTGTTTCCTCAAATCAAACGTGCACGCGCAAGTGGGCAGGTCATGTTTGGCAAAAGGGTGGTTGCCATGGTTGCGAGAGAGTGACAGTCGCCTAAGCCAATCCTATGTTTCGTCCCGAAATGGAAATAATGAGCTGTGTTTAATACAGATTAAACGGTCTAGAGTCACTCGATTTTTATACTCTTTTTATCAGAGTACTTACATTTTAATTATGCATTGATATATATAGAAAGTTTAAACAAATTTGGAAGAAAGTTGTTTATACATGTATTACCTACCCTGCCTTTAAGATAAGCTTTAAATAAAGAAATGGCAACAAATACTATGAATATAAAAAATACAATTAAAAGAGAAATCATTATTTTTTTAGGCATTATACTATTGATAATTAGTGTTTATTTATTTATTATTATATTAATGGAATTTTCTTTTTTTATTGACTCTTAATGAGATGATTTCAATACTTTATGCAAAATATAATACACACAAGAAGGGATTTTGTGCAAAAATAGCAAATCTCTTTGCTGAGATTCATCAGTGCACATTTCAAAAACCATTTTGATTTCATTTCTGAAAGAAAAATCACAAACAAAATAATTTTAATATCTCAGTTGTTTCTAGTAGTAATGTAGAGTTTCATTTACAGATGTTTCTCCCGACAAAAAGACCACTCTAGTCTCAAATGTTCCTCTTCTAGACTTTCAGAAAAGATCGCAAAAGTGTCTAAATTTTGTCAAGATGCTAAAGTCTGCGATTAAAAATCAGAGATCTCAATATGAACTCAAATTTTCTCTAAATCAAATGATCTGAGCGGCTATCCATATTCATTTTATAGCTCTATGCTCTTACTATATGTCACCTTTACATTTGTGCCTATTTTTGATTTAAGGAGAAACATCTCATGCTTTCATACTGAATGCATCATACATGAGAACTCCATTAGGTTTCTAGAACTGTGAAAGTACAACCTCTGAGCAATTACACGTTCCTCTGGGCTTTCTTCATGAGAAGTGATTTCTTTGACTCACTCTCTGTTGTTTGCTCCACTCTGAGAGCTCTTGTTCTCTACTCTGATGGCATTTTCTTGCTATCTGACCTCCTTAACTGTCATCTTCATCTCTCTTTCTGATTCACGGCAATGCTATTGTTCTCTCAGACTTTCTCTCTCTCTCTGATTTAAGTATGCAAACGCATATGTGAATGCTTACCTATATGTGACTCTGGAGCACAAAACCAGTCTTAAGTCGCTGGGGTATATTTTTAGCAATAACCAAAAAAAAAACAAAAAAAAAATAATTGTATGTGTCAAAATTACAGATTTTTCTTTCATGACAGAAATCATTAGGATATTAAGTAAAGATCATGTTCCATGAAGATATTTCTTACCGTAAATATATACAAACTTCATTTTTGATTAGTAATATGCATTGCTAAGAATTCATTTGGACAACTTTAAAGGCGATTTTCTCAATATTTAGATTTTTTTGCAACTGGATCTCAGACAAAAAACAAACAAACAAACAAAAACCGGTGCAATTCAGCCACGCCCCCTTCGTGCATTACATTAAGAAAATGGTATGTAAAACGAAATAGAGATACATTAGGCTTTTGTCAACAATGTTAAGTGACGAGGTATTATTAAACACGGCATGTGTAAGTTCGCCTTCAGCAGGAAGCTGCACTCCGCCATCTTGTTTTTACAGAGCTGCCGAAAAAATCCTATACATGTCATTACTACATTATAACTTTACATAGCAAATAGTTGTCTGCTGATATGTAAAAAGTGCATATAATAGCACTTTTAATTAATACTGAACAATTTAATCTATTTCCTGAATTTGAATGAACCGAAATTCAAATAAACTGAACCTTAATGCAAGCTCTTGTTCAAAAAATCTCATATGACTAAGATACTTTTCTCAGCCAAAAATATGTTTCAAATATTGGCTTATTTATTCAAAATGACTTCTATAGTTATGTATAGCCTACAATTCAGATGACACATTTATAGAGTAATGAATTCTTATGTTTATGGCTTATTATCACTGTAAACGAAATGTACTTCATTAAAAATGATACTTACATGAATTATTTGAATTTCATTCTGTTTTTCCTCTACTTTCTTAAATTCAAAATTTTATTAATGTTCTGCATTTTGTTTGCCACCTTTATGTAAAATATTAGGTATTGAGCTGGAATTGAAATCATTCTGATTTACTTCTACTTCTTTTAATTAAATTTTTAATCACAATTCTGTCACATACTGTCTGTCACTTTCATATAAAATATTAGGAATTAAGTTGGAATTTGGATTTCTATTTTACAAGTTTATATATATACAGTATATATATATATATATATATATATATATATATATATATATATATATGTATGTAGCAGAGCTCAGGGACTAACTTGCCCAATTAACAGAGACATTCTGCCATTCTCTGCACTTTTTACCTTTATTCAAATGAGCTGACTATGAGCTGAAACTCCTTGCTTTGTATATTCCCATGAACATAAAATCCCTGATGGGATTTTTGTTTTATTTATCACAAGACTTGAGCTCGCATAATAAAATAAGCCTTTCTGGAAAGCGACAGGGGAGATGCATGCAAATCTCATGACAGCCTTCTTCTGACTGTCTGTAAGCAGAACATCTTTAAAATAAAGATCGAAGGATAGACATGGAGAGATGGAAGTGTAACAGTGTGTGCAACAGAAATCACATTTACTTTAGGAATATACACAGCTGGCGAGTGAAGATGGACAAATTATGATGTTTTTACTGATGTGAAGTGCTGCGGCTTTTTGAATATTTTACATGCGCTGGTATAATCAGAAGCAAATGAAGTGTTATTTAAAAGTTGTAAGAGTCTCTTAGACTCACACATCACATCTCTAGAAATGACTCAGGACCTTCCTTCAAATCTGTGGGATTTTTCTCAGCCATCTGGGAAAAAAAGATCCTAATCCAATCAAATGAAAGAGAAAAAAGTGGTTTAACACCCAGTGTAACACGTCTAATGACATGAATATTGTTATTTGCAAATACACCAGTCAAATGTAAGCTACAGCAAACTTTTCTAATTTTGTTTTGCAATGTCTCCATATTTCTACTGTAAGAATATCCAGCATCATTCTTCAAGATGGATGGTCATACTAGGTTTTAAAAAATTTATAGTGAATTTTCTTTTCTCTTTGTGGTCAGGAAGATTCGCCCCAATGCATTTGTGTGAAAAATAAAGCAATAAGCTGCTGGAGGCAGTGAGTAACAATGTTAAGAGGTGTTTTCATTCTGCAGTATGTTCATCACTTTAACCTTGTTGATAGACCTATGACTGCATACTGGAACATCCTAGTACAAGCTCATATGGAAACATCACCAGTTTTGTTTCATATAGATGAAAGATGAAACAAAATGTAAGATTTGTATTTTTATTTTATTTAAATATCCAAATACCACTAGAACATTGTTATATATTTCACTGGCTTGTGTACTTACATTATCCCAAATGTTTCGAAGAATGTTTGAATCCAGAGAGATAAGCAATTTTAACTAGTGACACGGACCGTGTCCACAGTGTCATTGTGTTGCCTTCCAGTGATGTCATAACACCAAAGACGCTTTAATATATTATGTATTTTAATAGACTGGTGACGTTATAACAGAACATTCAATTGATCTAGTATGATAAAACAGCACTGCATTACCCCATACTCATGACCGGAAAGAGGGGAAATTTGTTATTATGACTGTTCCAAAACCATTCAAGCTGGTGGTTATTAAGCCTCTTATTAAGAAACCAAAACTAGATCCTAGTGAACTGGCAAATTATAGGCCTATTTCAAATCTTCCATTTATGTCTAAAATTTTAGAAAAAGTTGTGTCTGCTCAATTGAGCACCTTCCTGCACAAAAATGATCTGTATGAAGAATTTCAGTCAGGTTTCAGGCCCCACCATAGCACAGAAACTTCACTTGTTAAAATTACAAATGACCTGCTTCTTGCGTCAGATCAAGGCTGCATCTCATTTCTAGTTTTACTTGATCTTATAGTGCTGCGTTCGACACCATAGATCATGACATACTCATAGATCGATTACAAAACTATACAGGTATTCAAGGGCAGGCTCTAAGATGGTTTAGATCCTACCTGTCCGATCGCTACCATTTTGTTTACTTAAATGGGGTGTCGTCATCTCATTTATCCTCAGTAAAATATGGAGTGCCACAAGGACCCGTATAGGTCCCCTTCTATTTTCAATATACATGTTGCACCTTGGTAATATTATTAGAAAATACGGAATTAGCTTCCCCTGTTATTCCACTGTCCACAGACCAAATTAAACTTCCCAATTATCTAAGCTAACAGAGTGTGTTAAAAATGTAAAAGATTGGATGACCAATAATTTTCTCCAATTAACCCTCTATGGTACGGTGTTGCCTCCAGGCAACATAGTCTATTTTAGCTTTTTTTATATAAAAACTTAATAAAATGTAATTGTTCAATGCTCTCTAAGGTGAGGGGAACTCGTATTTAACCAATGAAAATGCAAAAGAGTGGTCACATGACCCACATGGGTTCATTTTGTTCCCTCTTTCAGCACACGTGCACATGTCACATGGCTCCATATTTTCTCCACTGAAAAAGGCATTTTCCACTCTTTTCTGTCCAGATAATCAGCTACAAAAAATCTGAATCACCTTCATTGGTTAGTAAAGAAGTATTTTCAAAAACTTTACATTATATATCATCAAATATATCATAGGAAATTACATAAAACTGCATGTTGCCTTGAGGCAACATTGTACAATAATGGAATCACATAAGGCCATACCAGGCATACTAGGTTTGAATACAAATATATTGGAGAACCAGCTTATGACAAGCTGTATAAGGTGCGCCCACTGCTGACATCCCTCTTGGAGCAGTTCCAAGCAATCCCAACTGATGAAAATCTTTGTGTGGTCGAACAAATTGTGCCATTCAAGGGAAAAAACCCCATGAAACAGTACAATCCCAAGAAGCCAAAACGCTGGGGATATAAAGTCTTTGTTCTTGCTGATAGCAGTGGCATGGTCTACAACTT
Source organism: Carassius carassius (assembly GCF_963082965.1). Taxonomy (NCBI): domain Eukaryota; kingdom Metazoa; phylum Chordata; class Actinopteri; order Cypriniformes; family Cyprinidae; genus Carassius; species Carassius carassius. The sequence continues at coordinate 2,134,753 of NC_081772.1, forward strand.
TGAGGTATACACTGGGTGTATCTCTCCTTGCAATGGGCAGCCTGACATAGGCGCTAGTGGTAACATAGGACATGAAAAGGAAAGGAAGGGGGGCTTTTGAGGAAAAGGAGACCATTTACAATGGGGTTGCTCTTAGGGCTGTGAAGTGGCATGATAATCGAGCAGTCACTCTCCTCTCCACCTTTGAGTCAGCGAATCCAGCAACCACTGTGATGAGATGGGACAAAAAAGAAGACAACAGTCCAGGTGAAATGCCCAAGCATTGTCACCAAGTACAACAAAAGTATGGGAGTGGTTGATCTACTAGACTCCCTCATTGCCCTCTACAGAACAAAGATTCGATCCAAAAAGTGGTATCACCGAGTGGTCTTCCGCATGTTTGATTTTGCTGTTGTTGAGGCCTGGCTCCTCTACCGGGGAGACAGCAGAGACTGTGGCATCCCCCCAAAGGATGTGAGCAGCCTTGCAAAATTCAAAGCTGAAGTTGCAGGATGTCTCTGTATGGAGAAGAAGACCTTGAAGAGAAGAGGGAGACCATCACAGCACACTGAGGAAGAACAGCCTGAGAAGCGTCCAAAAACCCCTGTAGAACCACGACCATCAACACTGGTTTGCATTGTTCAGACCGGTCATTGTCCTCTTTGGAAAGGTAGATGCAAATACCCAGGTTGTTCAGGCATTGTAAAAGTGCAGTGCTCAAAATGTGTTGAGAGGAATTGCTTCCTCAGCTTTCACAAGCAGCAAGGTGCCATTAGTGAGGAAGGAGATTTTGTGTAAGTGCTCGTGTACATGCAGGTCCTTGTGTGTGTGTACAGTATGTGCATGCTTGTTAGGATAAGGTTCATATTAGGATAAGGTTATGGTGATTGTTAATGTTTTAACTTGAAACAACACCGATTGTAATGTTTTGATATCATAATTTGATGATATGATGGTTTGCGTTCCACGATGGTACAATGTTGCCTGAGGGCAACAGCTGGATTATAAATGTTACTTTTTATTAAATATGAAATGTGTAATTCATTAAAAACTTGATAAATGTGTTTGTTCAAGTGTTTAGTTAAAGAAATTGATGATTTCAGTAAATATATAAATTATTTCTTCATGAAAATGTCAAATGTTTCAATTTGTCCATTGTGGTACAATGTTGCCTTGAGGCAACAAACTTTTAATAAATAAATACATATATAAAATAATTATTATGTTTATTGATACTGTTATAGTGTCCAATTTTAAGCAGGAAAAACATAACAAATATTTTTTTCCTCACTGATATCATATTGCGTACCATAGAGGGTTAAATTCGGATAAGACAGTGATATTAATTATTGGACCAAAAAACAGTACACAGAATCTTGTAGATTACAATCTGCAACCAGACAGATGTACTGTTACTTCTTCTACAGTCAGAAATCTGGGTGTTATATTAGACAGAAACTTGTCTTTTGAAAATCATATTTTCCATGTTACAAAAACTGCATTCTTCCATCTTAGAAACATTGCCAAGCTACGAAACATGTTATCTGTTTCTGATGCAGAAAAGCTAGTTCATGCATTCATGACCTCTAGACTGGACTATTGTAATGGACTTCTAGGTGGTTGTCCTGCTTTGTCAATAAACAAGCTACAGGTAGTCCAAAATGCAGCAGCTAGAGTCCTTACTAGATCAAGAAAATATGATAATATTACCCCAATTTTACAGTCTCTGCACTGGCTACCTATTAAGTTCCGTATCAGTTATAAATGATCATTACTTACCTATAAGGCCCTAAATGGTTTAGCTCCTGCGTACCTAACTAGCCTTCTACCACGCTACAACCCATCACGCACCCTAAGGTCACAAAACGCTGGACTTTTGGTAGTTCCTAGGATAGCAAAGTCCACTAAAGGAGGTAGAGCTTTCTCACATTTGGCTCCCAAACTCTGGAATAGCCTTCCTGATAATGTTCGGGGTTCAGACACACTCTCTCTGTTTAAATCTAGGTTAAAAACATCTCTTTCGCCAATCATTTGAATAATGTATCTTAAATTGTGAGTGTAGTTGTATCTGATCAATTGTGCATTCTTATTCTTTAGCTTGGGTTAAACTAATTAATTTTACTTTGTTGGAACAGCAGCTATGCTAATGATGTCTCTATTTGTTTCTATGTTTTGCCACGGGATGTAACTAGGATTTACACAAGCTCCAGTCTGGATCCAGAACACCTGAGAAGAGATGATGTTGACCCTGAATCAACAACAGAACTAACAAATATTGCTACAAGTGTGACTGCATCATATAATAATTATTAATTATTAATAATATTAATAATGTTCATCATCTGGCTGACTATGTCTTGTATAAATTTTTCTACAAATCCTGTCATACATGCACAAACTGACAGTCACCACTAATAAGCTATTACTAAATATTGTAGAAACATAATTTTCTGTAAAGTTGCTTTGTAACGATTTGTATTGTAAAAAGCACTATACAAATAAAATTGAATTGAATTGAATTGTTGCATAATAAAAGCTCTGCTGCTTTCGAGCTGTGTGTCATGCTCATTCAGCGGCCTCACTTCGCTTCGATGGCTTTCAGCCTCACCCTGCTTCATTCTACTACATTAAGAAATCATTGGCTTAACCATGAACATGATTTCAGCTCGAGTCCCATTGGATTGCATCAGCTCCCATGATTCCACACTCAGTCATGGAGTCATCAACTTATGCCTTTTTTTGTTTTTGTTTTTAATACACGTCCTCTAGTGGTGAAAACATACCTATAAAAAAAAAGGAATTTCATAATTTACTCAGCAGAGTTGTGCATCATTCAGAACTCAACTAAGCATTTTAAATTCCAGTGCATTTCCTGAATTTAGCAAATGTATATATATTTTTGCCTAAAATATATCTAAAATATTTGCTTAATATATGTCGTAAACGACACAAATTAAGGAAATTTATTTTCTTGGACACACACACACACACATGCATATATTATAGCCTACATGAGGAAATATATGTAATATATTTGTATATATATGTAATTTCTTATTAGTTTTTTTGTATGAGAAAATTCCAAAAGTCCTAAAGTCTTTTATAAAGGCCTTTTATAAAAATCTAATGTGGACTACATTTCCCAGAATGCACTTGACTTTATTTTCAAAATTCACTGAATTTGTCACTTCTTTAATTTGTTGCTACTAACTTACTGGCTAGTGCAAAACTACTTATTTTCAAAATCGACATCCCTAAATTATAGTCAGTAGACGTCCTGCAGAAATGCTCCTTGCCACAGGTCTTTGGCTGAGTTTGCCATCATCTATCGTGTGTGTGTGTGACTGTCTCTCGGGTCGAGGTTGTGCTGTGATTACATTGTTCTTGTGCCGCGCCGCGCCTGGAGACATAATCAGTGCTGTCGCCCCTTCCAGAGGCTCCCAGACCGCTATCAGTCCTCCATCTGTGATTTGAGATCGTTTGACGCTTCCTGCCGTTTCCCTGCGCTCGCGGCATCGGCTCCTTTCTCCGGGCCTCTGTCGCGCGCGCGGTGGGGGGAGGCGGTGCTAGTAATTGAGATTTGTTAGACATAAATCAGAAATAATTTCCAATAGGAGATGGTAAGTCTCCCAGCAATCTCTAGCAGCTCTGATTTTTCCATGCGCGTGAGTGATGGATCAGAGCGCGCGTGCAGGTTGATGGATGTACGGGAACACTCAAAGTGTCCGATCTCTCTGACCTGAAGCTCTGCGCTCTAATGCTTTTTACGTGACATCAAGGCTGGGAGAAGCACCGAAGATGGTTTGCCAGTTCCTTTATAATTACGAACATTTATAAATTTCGAACACAACATAATATAAGAATTATGAGGTTTTATTTTAGGACTGGACGATTTTTCTGATTTTTCAGATTAATTCGAATTTAAAGTTTTGCCACGATTTTTTTTTTTTGAAATCGAGGAATCACGATTTTGAATAGAAATATTACCAAACGTTAGAATTAGAAACTTTGACACCAATTTTAACAGTAAAGAGAAAAAAATGATCCAATGGCATGTTTACATATAAACAATGGAAAAACAGCTCAATTTAATAAAACCTGTAAAGAACTAATACTGTTTGTCTGAAAGTTCATGTTTGCATCAAGGCTGAAAGCTGCTGTTCATTACTTTTACAGAACATTAATAGTTAATAATGTTTTACCATCTGTCATTTTGAATTTGAACCTTGACTTTTGAGATTTTTTTTAAAAAGTATTTTCCTTGTATTATTTCTGAACATATCATATGTATAAGACAAGTTTGTACTAGATGTAGTTGTAGTTCATGCCTCTTTTGTTCAAAGATATTTAACAAGTGTTTTGTTTAACATTTTCATCATGTTGACAATTTCATGTGTGGTGCACTTGAAATAGAGATTTCTTTAAAAGGGTTAATAAAGAAAAAGTTACATGAATCATGTTGTAGTTACATTTTCGAGTTGACTTAAAAATCGGGAATCGGTCAAATGTTCTGAAACGTTTTATATAACCATAATCCATTTACTTTACTTCATGCAACAGTTTTCCTTCATGCAAATGTTTTCCCAAGTTAGCAAATAGGCCTCTCATCTCATGTTTATTTAATTCCTTTTCATGGGTTTTGGAAACCTTATTTTTTTTCAATGCTTTTGATCTTTTAGAAAGGCAAATGTTTATTTACAATGACAATTTTCTTTATTAAATATACAATTTTACATACACTATACAATTTAAAAGTCTGGGGTTGAGATTTTTAAAATGTTTTTGAAAGAAGTCTCTTCTGCTCACCAAGGCTGCATTTTATTGATCAAAATACAGTAAAAATTGTCAAATGTTATTACTATTTTGTTTCTGAATATATTTTAAAGTTTAATGTATTTCTGTGATGCAAAGCTGATTTTACTCCAGAGCATCATTACTCAGTCTTCAATGTCACATGATTCTGTGCATATCACTCCATAAATGAACATCATGTTGCCCATATGGTTCCTGAAGTGGGTTCACTAAATGAAACTGACCTCAGCACAGATCACACGTGTGTTTGAGCCAAACACAAAAGCCAAAATAGTCTTTCCTCTTTTTTTCCTCATATGTCTTTTTTTTCTTCCTCTTGATCTTTTCTTTCATCATGTGTTGGTGCATTACTTCTCTAGGGACTGGCTTGATTCCAAGAGCTCTTTCACTCTCTTGTTCTTTTGCTTGTGTCATATTGACAGTGAGCACAGTGACTCATGGATGCTTGCTAAACTCTCATAGAATGCAGCAGTTGTGTATTAGTGTGTGTATTATTTGTATTTTATTTATTTTATACCATCATCTTTAATCAAAAATAATAATACAATTAATAAATTTCTACTGACGCAACCAAGAATGCATGGACAAGAATATATATATATATATTATTGATTCATTGATTGTAGTATTCACAGTTTAATTTACAAATGAAAATCTGATGTAAGATGTTCTTAATAAAAAAACAAATAAAAAAAAACTAACCTGCATTCACATTCATTTACATTTTAACATTTTGATACTGTAAATGATTATGAAAACAAACTTTTTTGTTCATTTCAGTCACTTAAATACATTTTGGTGTCCTTTCACTGAAATGTGGAAGATTGTGTTAAGTTTATGCATTCAAAGATGTATTAATGTTTTGAAAAAAGTATCATCTGCTAACCAAGGCTACATTTATTTGAACAAAAATATAATAAAATCTGCAATATTGTGAAATATTATTACAATTAAAAATAACTGTTTTCTATTGTAATATATTGTAAATTGTAATTTATTTCTGTGATCAAGGCTGCATTTTGAGCATCATTACTCCAGTCTTCAGTGATCCTTCAGAAATCATTGTAATATTCTGATTTGCTGCTCAAGAAACATTTCTGATTATTATAAAGGTTGAAAACAGTTGCTTCATATTTCTGTGACAAGAGTGATACATTTCATTTTTCAGGATTCTTTGATGAATAGAAAGTTCAAAAGAACAGTATTTATTTGAAATAGAAATCTTTTGCAACATTATAAATATTTTTACTGCCAGTTTTGATCAATTTAATGTGTCTTTCTTGAATCAAACTATTCATTTCTTCAGAAAAAGCAAATACATAAACTTTTATTTACCCCAAAAGGTATATTTTCTAATACCAATCAGATAAACATTTCTGACTTTGTCACTTTAGATACAACATGCAGATTTGCAGATTGATAAAAATGAATATTTAATAAGATTTGCATATTTAAAAAAACTTAAATGAACAAAAAAATACCATAAAATAGTATTTTACAAAATGAGATTAATTTTGATGGGACGTATTGACCATAGTATAGCCCTTGTTTCTTCTGTCACTCTCAGGTTGATGCTTTTACACTGCATAACTTTGAGCTTCAATAGCAGGTCATTCTGACTCAATCGGATCCAGAGTGATGAAGCTTTGCTATTCATGTCCACCTGCATCTCTCCTTTAATGTCAGGGTAAGGAGAAAAAATAATGCGATTCGTGAATAGTGAGCATTTTATTTGCACTCAGTTTTGAGATAGAGATTAGACTTTATTCTGAGCATTATAACTCAATTCATCCTCAAAATGCTTTTCTTTTTCAGTAGACCTCATCAGAACTTCAAGGTCCAACTCATGAATGACAATCCTGTCTGAAAGTAATGCAACTCCATCCCAAATCCCTTCACAAGGAACTTAAAGATTATGTGTGAAACATTCATCAACATGGATCAGAAATGTGCAACCTTTTCCCCCCGTTTTCTTTCTGGTGGTCTGTTTTAGACAAGAAGGCAGTTGCGTATTGTAGAGTGATTATTCTTCAGAGCTGAATGTCTAAACTATGTCTGTATCCCAGTTTGCATACTTCTACTATTCACTTGATGTACAGTATGTACTTCACTGGGAATGGTTATACTTTTGAGTACCTTGATAACACAGACTCACTATATTCATAACACCAACATGCATCATATTTGCTGAATGGAATAAAAACTCAAAATTGCAATATATATATATATATATATATATATATATATATATATATATATATATATATATATATATATATATATATATATATATATATGTATATATATATACAACCCGAATTCCGGAAAAGTTGGGAAATTTTAATAAAATGAAAACTAAAAGAATTTCAAATCACATGAGCCAATATTTTATTCACAATAGAACATAGATAACATAGCAAATGTTTAAACTGAGAAAGTTTACAATTTTATGCACAAAATGAGCTCATTTCAATTTTGATTTCTGCTACAGGTCTCAAAATAGTTGGGACGGGGCATTAGTAATGTGATTGACACAATCATGCCGATGAGTGATGCAGTGTCGTCTGAGAGCCCGAAGACCACGGGCATCCAATAAAGGTCTCCGGCCTTGTCCCTTACGCACAGAGATTTCTCCAGTTTCTCTGAATCTTTTGATGATGTTATGCACTGTAGATGATGAGATTTGCAAAGCCTTTGCAATTTGACGTTGAGGAACATTGTTTTTAAAGTTTTCCACAATTTTTTTACGCAGTCTTTCACAGATTGGAGAGCCTCTGCCCATCTTTACTTCTGAGAGACTCTGCTTCTCTAAGACAAAGCTTTTATAGCTAATCATGTTACAGACCTGATATCAATTAACTTAATTAATCACTAGATGTTCTCCCAGCTGAATCTTTTCAAAACTGCTTGCTTTTTTAGCCATTTGTTGCCCCCGTGCCAACTTTTTTGAGACCTGTAGCAGGCATTACATTTTAAATGAGCTAATTAAGTGGATAAAAGTGTAAAATTTCTCAGTTAAACATCTGCTACGTTATCTATGTTCTATTGTGAATAAAATATTGGCTCATGTGATTTGAAATTCCTTTAGTTTTCATTTTATTCAAATTTAAAAAACGTCCCAACTTTTCCGGAAATCGGGTTGTATATATATATATATATATATATATATATATATATATATATATATATATATATATATATATATATATATATATATATATATATATTCATTTAGAATTGCAAGAAAAAAAGATCTGATTGTGAGGTAAAAAGTAGCAATTACTTTTTTTTTTTTTACAAGGAAACAAGCTTTCAAATGAAATGGAGCTAATTACAAACCAGACACTTCTGAAGCAGAATTAGCCACTGAATTTCATTCATTTTTAAGGTTTGTTGCCCTTTCAGTTTATTTTAAGGCACTTAGCAGCAAATAAATAGTTCCCTTTCAAGGGGACTTCGAACTGCGTCCTCTAGGGGTCGCTATGGGGAACACCCGTGTCTGAAGCATACATTGAAAAACACCAACTTGTTGGCTGGCTACTATGTAGTCCCATTTGGACACTTGTTAGAAAGTAAAATCTTTTTTAAAAATTAAGGTGGTATTACTGATGTGAATAAACCAAAACCCATTCAAAAACACCTTTGACTTCTGGATGATGGAACCGGAAGTGTTCAAATGTAACTAGTTTTTGGGTTTTGGCCTACAAATTACCTCTTCCCCGCAGGACTCTGTGACTTGGCTCAAAAGTCTATTGTTTCACTGCCATTTTCAACATGTTTTCGTCCATCAGCTAGAAGACCTTTTGTTCTTCTTTGTTTGTTGTTGGCGGCTGTACTGCGTTTGAGCTCCGTCACTATATTCTTTTCATTGACTATTTTTAACTCAAAAATCAATTTTATACATCATCGTTTCCGTTTATATAATGTGTGAATATATCTTCTATTGTATTCTACAACAAAAACAATCAGAGCACCTCGCTATCACTAGTTTTATTTTGATCTCCCGGGTCCGCTATTAGCTTATAGCCCATTAGCATCAGCAAGCGTGGTTGCAGCTAACTGCGCTTACATTGCTAATACTCTATTCACACAAATTACCACTGCTGTACTCACTGTTACTTGCTTTAATGGCGGATGAATGTCTCCACTCTGTGCAGCTCTAGCTCGAGGCCGTGGGAAAGCAGATTCGCGACCTGGAGGTGAGGCAGGCCCAGCTGAGAGAGCGGAGAGCCGCGCTGGAATCATCCCGGACTGACGCTCACAAGTCCGGGGTAAGTATACAGCGTGCTGCTAACAGTCCCATCACGTCTACTCCGTGTGTTTCTCTGCACAGGCCCGGTGCACCCAGGACGCGATCTTCCCAGATGTCCTTCACTGCGACGCCGGGACACCACGGACCCTGGGTGCATCCACAGTGCATCCAGACGCTGTGATCATCGGAGACTCCATCGTCCGACACGTAAGTGCTACGTTAGCCAAAGGTAAAGTGCACACTCATTGTTTGCCTGGTGCTCGTGTTCTCGATGTTTCTGCGCAGATACCCGCGATCCTGAAGGCCGACGAGAGCCCGAGAGCGGTCGTGCTTCACACCGGGGTTAACGACACCACGCTGCGGCAGACGGAGACGCTGAAGAGGGACTTCAGCAGCCTGATCGAGACGGTTCGCAGCACGACGCCCGCGGCGACGATCATCGTGTCAGGACCACTGCCCACGTATCGACGAGGACACGAAAGGTTCAGTAGACTTTTTGCTTTAAATGAATGGTTGTTGTCATGGTGTAAAGAACAGAAACTGCTGTTTGTTAATAACTGGAATCTTTTCTGGGAGCGTCCTAGGCTGTTTCGCGCTGATGGATTACACCCCAGCAGAATCGGAGCGGAGCTGCTCTCTGACAACATCTCCAGGACACTTCGCTCCATGTGACTAGTAAGACAATTCTCTAATAACTATTATGATGAGTTTTGTTCCACCCGCTTAAATGATAAAAGTACTTGCGCTGTAAAAACTATTAAGACTGTGTCTGTTCCCCGAATAGTGAGGTCAAAATATAATGTAGGATCTAGAAAAAATCTCGTAAAAAGTATCGTAATTAAACCAGAAAAATGTAAAGTAAATGAACAAAAACAATTTTTAAAGTTTGGGCTCATAAATATTAGATCACTCACACCCAAAGCAGTTATTGTAAATGAAATGATCACAGAAAATGGTTTTGATGTACTCTGCTTGACTGAAACCTGGCTAAAACCAAATGATTATTTTGGTCTAAATGAGTCTACTCCACCAAACTACTGTTATAAGCATGAGCCCCGTCAGACTGGTCGTGGCAACAATATATAGTGATATTCTCAATGTTACCCAGAAAACAGGATACAGGTTTAACTCTTTTGAAATACTTCTGCTAAATGTTACACTGTCAGACATGCAAAAGAAATCTAATGTATCTCTTGCTCTGGGTACTGTGTATAGACCACCAGGGCCGTATACAGAATTCCTAAAAGAATTTGCAGATTTCCTCTCAGACCTTCTAGTTACAGTTGATAAGGCACTAATCATGGGAGATTTTAATATTCACGTTGATAATGCAAATGATACATTAGGACTTGCGTTTACTGACCTAATAAACTCCTTTGGAGTCAAGCAAAATGTCACCGGGCCCACTCATCGTTTTAATCATACACTAGATCTAATTATATCGCATGGAATCGATCTTACTGCTATAGATATTGTACCCCAAAGTGAAGATATTACAGACCATTTCCTTGTATCGTGCATGCTGCGTATAACTGATATTAACTATATGTCTCAGCGTTACCGTCTGGGCAGAACTATTGTTCCAGCCACCAAAGACAGATTCACAAATAACCTGCCTGATCTATCTCAACTGCTATTTGTACCCAAAAATACACATGAATTAGACGAAATTACTGACAACATGGGCACTATTTTCTCTAATACATTAGAAGCTGTTGCCCCCATCAAATTGAAAAAGGTTAGAGAAAAACGTACTGTGCCATGCAGAGGTGGAAAGTAACGAATTACATTTACTCGCGTTACTGTAATTGAGTAGCTTTTTTGTGTACTAATACTTTTTAAAGTAAATTTTTAAATCTGTAATTTTACTTTTACTTAAGTATATTTTGTTTAAAGTATTGTACTTCGCTACATTTTAAAACACATTAATTACTGAGTAAAAAAAAAAATCGCTCCCTGGAAACTACGTCAGTAAATAATGGGCAGGAGGGCAAACTGGCGCTAAAATCAGAAGAAAGATGCAGACGGTAGTGGTGGAAATTATGATTCTTTCTAGAGATTCGTTCATTTTCAGTTCGTTCACCAAAATGATTCGTTCAGAATCGTTCACTGATTCGTTCAGTGATCATTTCTTGGTATTACACAAAATATGCCAGCAGGTGGCGAAAAAAGAGTGTATTATGTGTTATGTCTTTAGTCAACGAACGTATTCACTTGTTACAAAAACTGATCTGGCTTTATTAAAATGTGTGTATAATCGCATTCAATATATAAAGTCTAATTAAGTTGTTCAGATGAACAAAGCACAAGGTTTTCTTGCCTAATTAGCATTTTAATTGTTTGGTCAGACAATTTGTATATTATATATTCACATTTTAAATCGGGGATTAAACGTGGAGTTGCTAAATATCAAAACAAGCGTATGTGCACAGTAACTGTAACTGCGCTTTGCATTTTGCGAGATTGACATGCTAAATGGCAGACTAACCCAGTTTACTCTCATTCATTTTGTTCACAAACGAGATAAGCGATGTACCAGTTAATTTCATTCACGAACGACATGTATCCGTTCATTCAGGTTCACGAATGACATGTGTGCCAGTTCAGTCATTTCATTCACGAACGAGATGTACTAAATCATTCAACTCGTTCACGAACGATAAGATCTCTAGATCTTGTTCAGACTCATATGAAACTCGTTAATTGAAGGGCGTATTCGCTCACTACATTCAACAAATCACATGCTCTGTCAAATCTCATACTCAAAGGCTATTGGCTCGAGGTTGTAACTCTTTGACAGGATGAAATGGTTGTTACTCGGTTCACTGAGCTGCGCATGCGCTGCTTATAGCGCCGCACTGCTGTGGAGGGAGTAACTTCAGTGAACGATTCGTTCAACTAAAAGATTCGTTCAAAAAGAACGATTCGTTCACGAACGACACATCACTAGCAGACGGTCAAAACAGGCGTTAGTGGTGCAGACACCGCTGAAAACGAAACCCCGTCATATTCTGAAGTTGAACTCGAAGGAAATGAAGTGAACCCCTGGCCATATGTATGCTCTATTATGCAGTGTAAACTGTACTTGCCTAGGAAGACCAAACTAGCAGCTTATAAAATCTCGACAAGACATCAACCCTTCGCAAGAATGTAGAGCTAAGCTAAATGATTGCATCGTTGCATTGGTGGTTAAAATGAAACTTTGACATTTTAGCAAGAGGTTTTGCACAAATTAGCCAAAAAGACAGTGGTGAGGAGTGTGCTATATATATATAGTCTGCGATAATATCATATTTTTTGTTTTAATGATGTGCGCGCGCATTTATAGTGCGTTCTTTCACTGTGATTCAGTCTCCTAAAATGCATTTAGAATGATCACAAAATTGAAGATATAGGGGCAGAAAATTCACATATTTATATAATTTCATATATTAAATCAAAATCACACAAAGAATGCCGTCTTTTCCTCCAAAAATCATCATGAATATATACATACATACATATATATAACAGTTCAGTAAACACGTTAATTAAGAGACTTGCGTTTTAGACACCATATTGCCTTTTTTAGCTCTATTTCTACAACAGAAAATAATTCCAAACACAGTCACCAAAGCACAGTTTTGGGTCTCTGAGCAACGTGACAGTGTTTCGTTCCTGAATGAATCAACCGTTTAAATGATTCGGTTCAATCGCAATGACTCACTTATTAACAGTGACTTGCTGACACATACTGGCCATTTTAATTTCACATTTAAAGTATCATTTTTTAAATAATGAATTTCTTATCATTTCAAATGAGTATTCAACATTTTATGTCTTGTATATCAAAACATTATTCATGCATTTGTAACTGCAGGTTAAATGCATTCTTGTCCTGCACTAAACAGTGTAATACATCTAAATGCCACTTCCAATGAATCTTCTGCATTTCCTCTGCATTAAAAGATGAGTTTGTTGATACTTATTTGCCTGGTAACAGCCCAAATGTTTTATTATTCTAAATAACTGATTCCTTTAATTAAAAACAACTAGTTTGAGATTAATAGACCTATCCCAGGGGTGTCAAACTCAGTTCCTGGAGGGCCGTAGCCCTGCAGAGTTTAGTTCTAACCCTGCTCCAGCACACATATCATGTAGTTTTCAAATAAACCTAAATAATTAGATTAGCTGGATCAGGTGTGTTTAATTAGGGTTAAATCTAAACTGTGCAGGACTGTGGCCCTCCAGGAACTGAGTTTGACACCCTTGGTCTGTCCCATTTTTGACTCCCTCCCACTGTTAAAATGTAACTAAGTAATTTTTACTCTGAGTAAATTTTAAATGAGCTACTTTTTACTTTTACTTGAGTTGATTTTTAGACTGGTACTTTTACTTGTACTTAAGTAAAATTTCATTAATGTAATGGTACTTTTACTTGAGTAGAATATTTTTGTACTCTTTCCACCTCTGGTGCCATGGTATAACAGTAATACTCACTCTCTCAAGAAAGTAACTCGTAGTCTTGAACGCAAATGGAGAAAAACTAACTTGGAAGTTTTTAGAATTGCATGGAAAAACAGTATGTCCAGCTATAGACAGGCTCTAAAAACTGCTAGGGCAGAGCATATCCACAAACTCATTAAAAATAACCAAAACAATCCAAGGTTTTTATTTAGCACAGTGGCTAAATTAACAAATTACCAGACGCCACCTGATTCAAATATTCCACCAACGTTAAATAGTAATGACTTTATGAATTTCTTCACTGATAAAATAGATAACATTAGAAATACAATAGCGAATGTAGATTCTACAGCGTCTAACACTTCAGTTTCATCCATCGCACCTAAAGATAAACTGCAGTGCTTTACAAATATAGGACAGGAAGAGCTAAATAAACTTATCCCTGTATCTAAACCAACAACATGTTTATTAGATCCTGTACCCACTAAATTACTAAAAGAGCTTTTACCTGTAGCCGAAGAACCGCTTCTCAATATCATTAACTCGTCGTTATCTTTAGGTCACATCCCAAAACCATTCAAGCTGGCGGTTATCAAGCCTCTTATTAAGAAACCAAAACTAGATTCTAGTGTACTGGCAAATTATAGGCCTATTTCAAATCTTCCATTTATGTCTAAAATTTTAGAAAAAGTTGTGTCTGCTCAATTGAGCACCTTCCTGCATAAAAATGATCTGTATGAAGAATTTCAGTCAGGTTTTTGGCCCCACCATTGCACAGAAACTTCACTTGTTAAAATTACAAATGACCTGCTCCTTGCGTCAGATCAAGGCTGCATCTCATTTCTAGTCTTACTTGATCTTAGTGCAGCGTTCGACACCATAGATCATGACATACTCATGGACCGATTACAAAACTATACAGGTATTCAAGGGCAGGCTCTAAGATGGTTTAGATCCTACCTGTCCGATCGCTACCATTTTGTTTACTTAAATGGGGTGTCATCTCATTTATCATCAGTAAAATATGGAGTGCCACAAGGATCCGTCCTAGGTCCCCTTCTATTTTCAATATACATGTTGCCCCTTGGTAATATTATTAGAAAATACGGAATTAGCTTCCACTGTTATGCTGATGATACTCAGCTATATATCTCAACGAGACCAGATGAAACCTCTAAATTATCTAAGCTAACAGAGTGTGTTAAAAATGTAAAAGATTGGATGACAAATAATTTTCTGCAATTAAATTCGGATAAGACAGATATTAATTATTGGACCAAAAAACACCACACAGAATCTTGTAGATTACAATCTGCAACTAGACGGATGTACTGTTACTTCTTCTACAGTCAAAAATCTGGGTGTTATATTGGACAGCAATTTGTCTTTTGAAAATCATATTTCCAATGTTACAAAAACTGCATTCTTCCATCTTAGAAACATTGCCAAGCTACGAAACATGTTATCTGTTTCTGATGCAGAAAAGCTAGTTCATGCATTCATGACCTCTAGACTGGACTATTGTGATGCACTTCTAGGTGGTTGTCCTGCTTCGTCAATAAATAAGCTACAGGTAGTCCAAAATGCAGCAGCTAGAGTCCTTACCAGGTCAAGAAAATATGATCATATTACCCCAATTTTACAGTCTCTGCACTGGCTACCTATTAAGCTCCGTATCAGTTACAAAAGTGAAAGTGAAAGTGACGTGACATTCGGCCAAGTATGGTGACCCATACTCAGAATTTGTGCTCTGCATTTAACCCATCCGAAGTGCACACACACAGAGCAGTGAACACACACACACACACTGTGAACACGCACCCGGAGCAGTGGGCAGCCATTTATGCTGCGGCGCCCGGGGAGCAGTTGGGGGTTCGGTGCCTTGCTCAAGGGCACCTAAGTTGTGGTATTGAAGGTGGTGAGAGAACTGTACATGCACTCCCCCCACCCACAATTCCTGCTGGCCCGAGACTCGAACCCACAACCCTTCGATTGCGAGTCCGATTCTCTAACCACCAGGCCACGACTTCCCCTTCCAAATTATCATTACTTACCTATAAGGCCCTAAATGGTTTAGCTCCTGCGTACCTAACTAGCCTTCTACCACGCTACAATCCATCACGCACCCTAAGGTCACAAAACGCTGGACTTTTAGTAGTTCCTAGGATAGCAAAGTCCACTAAAGGAGGTAGAGCTTTTTCACATTTGGCTCCCAAACTCTGGAATAGCCTTCCTGATAATGTTCGGGGTTCAGACACACTCTCTCTGTTTAAATCTAGATTAAAAACGCATCTCTTTCGCCAAGCATTCGAATAATGTATCTCTTAAATTGTGAGTGTAGTTGCATCTGCATTTTTATTCTTTAGCTTGGGTTAAACTAATTTTACTTTGTTGGATCAGCAGCTATGCTAATGTTGCCTCTATTTTGTTTCTATGTTTTGCCACATTTACATCCCGTGGTAACTAGGATTTACACAAGCTCCAGTCTGGATCCAGAACACCTGAGAAGAGATGATGCTGACCCTCAGAGGACCCCAGATGATCCTAACCTTGAATCAACAAACAGAACTAACAATTATTGCTACATGTGTGACTGCATCATATAATTACTATTAATTAATAATATTGATAGTTCATCGTCTAGCTGACTACATCTTGTATTATTATTATTATTTTTTATTTTTTCTAAAATCCTGTAAAACGTGCACAAACTACTAGCTACTACTAAATATTGTAGAAACAAAATTTTCTGTAAAGTTGCTTTGTAACGATTTGTATTGTAAAAAGCGCTATACAAATAAACTTGAATTGAAAAAAAATTCTTCTAAGTGCTTTCTCTCATGTGCATGGGCTCATTCGATATAGACACACACACACACACACACACACACACACACACACACACACACACACACACACACACACACCAATGGGATTGAGCAAACTCAGTAAAGTCAGCAGTTCACATAAGAGGAAGGCCTGTATCAGCACTTACAGACACTCCGCCAGCTCAGCAGATATGAACATGACAGTAAAAACCAGATAAAATAGATAGCTAAAGATTGTAAGAGAGACTGGGTGAGTGAGCAGAGAGAGAGGAACAAACACTTAGGTATATCTTGTCTACTTAACTGACAGATGGAGGCACATATGTTGGGAAGTGTTTTTTATTGCTTCGAAAGAAAAACTTGTTGATTCGCGAGTACATGGAGCAGTTTAGCAGTCATTATTTAAACAAACCCCAAACACGAATTATATTTACTTGGATACCAATAAAACGAGCAAGAAAATCACTTCCACTGAAGGAAGGAGATTAGCCATTTAACAAACTTGTTCTGCATCCAAATATGCCTACTTGCTTACTTTATAATGTGCTGAAATCAATGTCAGATGACTAGTATACTGTAATACATTTTCAAAAATGTAAATAAATATGATTGGAGTTCGTTTTACAAGAAATAATAAAAATATGTTGTGGAAACCAAAAAACTGATTTACGAGATGCAAACTCAAAATTCTCTGAATAAGTCAAAATTGCAAGAAGTAAACTTTGAATTGCAAGCAAACTGCAAGAAAGAAAAACTAGATAATTACAAATACATTTAAACAAACATGCAATTTTGGAGCAAAAATTGTTCATTAGTATTTTCTTGTAAAACACACCCCAATAATCTTTATTCACAACTTATAATAAAGTTATTTACAGTGTGATAATCTTACTGTATGTATAATTAGAGGACTACAATAAATCACACAATTGTATAAATGATTGATATGTAATAATTTTCACAAGGAGGTTCAGTATATTGACTACAGGAATATTCACAGAAAATCTCTTTATATCATAAAATTACAAACTGCAACAATATGCCACCCATACTACAAACTTTAAATAATAATTCAAAAGATTTCCCGCACTTAATTAGAAAACACTTTCTGGAGTGGCACTGTGTCTAATGCGACTCAACAGAAAAACATTTCTCAAATGTCTTTTAGGACACTAAATAAATCAAGGTGCATCAATGCATTTATTTCCTGGGGAACATCTCTATTCCTATCTCTCTCTCTCTCTCTCTCTCTCTCTCTCTCTCACACACACACACACACACACACACACACAGACACACACACACACACACACACACACACACACACACACACACACACACACACACACACACACACACACCAAGATATGCCCATGTAGATAATCTGTCTTTGTTATTGCATCTCTTTAAAGGTTCATTGAGTCTTCAGAGGAATATTAATCAAGACAGTCTCCATCAGCCTGTGCGTCTCTCTGCATCTGGACCGCAGACTCCTGGGACCGTTGCAGGTTCAGCAAACACGTTGTTATGACATTTTTTACCTTGAACTGGTTGCAAAGAGTAACCAGACAGCATATCAACCCTAATAACTGCTACCAAGAGACTCTGTTAAGGTAAATCTCAAGAAACATCTCTGGGTCACATTTTCAAATATAACCTAAAAAAGCTATACAAAATTTATATTTTGCAAGGAAAATTAAAGACTGAAAGATAATGAATATTTTTCACAAACTCTCTTTCTCTTTCTCTCTCTCTCTCACACACACACACACACACACACACACACACACACACACACACACACACACACACACACACACACACACACACACACACGTTTAAAGACCATGGTACTGCATATTTATGTCCTTTAATTTCAACTAAATTAATAAAAAATTACAATACAGTATATTGTGACAAATTATAACACTGTATACTGTGATAGAAAACTTCTATCTTATTTAAGTCATTTTAAATTATCTTCCTTTTTTCAGCTAGTTAGCAAAGCAACATTTCATTTTACATTTAATTTTTCATTTTTATTTACTTAAAGTACTAAAACAACTACAGATAAAAATAAAAATTGACATTTTTAAATTATACAGAA
Source organism: Carassius carassius (assembly GCF_963082965.1). Taxonomy (NCBI): domain Eukaryota; kingdom Metazoa; phylum Chordata; class Actinopteri; order Cypriniformes; family Cyprinidae; genus Carassius; species Carassius carassius. The sequence goes on from NC_081772.1 coordinate 2,153,177, forward strand.
AACGCTGTCCGTCTGTCATTCAGAGCCCATAAATACATGTTTTTATTAAACACAAGGCCTTTTTTTCTGAATGGACCAGTTGCAGTTTCAAAATTTCCAATTTAGCATCATGACCTTTAAAAATAAGCCGTGAAATCTAAATTTCAGTGGAAAATGGGATTTTTCTATTAGTATCAAATTGCAAGAACACTGCTGAAGCAAATCAATCTCATTTTTATACATGATAAAGCATTTTAGCCATAACCCAAAATAAACTGAAACTGACAGGTAATTTAATTTGAAGCACTCTAAAACAATTCAAATAATCAACCGAATGCTAATGAGAACGAAACAAAACGTACTCGGTTACTAACGTAACCTCGGTTCCCTGAGATGAGGGAACGAGTACTGCGTAAGCTAGCTTACGCTATGGGAAAAGGTCCCCTTTTCTCGAGAATATGAAGCCAAAAATTATCCTTAATTTTTAAATAATGTAAAACGCAGTGCTGCAGCACAGCAGACCCAAGCGAAGCGGCTCGCGCGCTTATTGGCTGTGCTGCGGCAACTGCAGCAACCTATGGTGAGGCGGCGGAGAGTAACGAACCAATGGGGGCGCTTTGCGCCCATTGGACGTCAGAGCGCGCCAAAATAGGCGTGGCTGGAACTATATAAGCCACCGCTTCACCATAGGGATCAGGTTTTAAATCGACTGAAGCGATCACCCGGTCCGAGCACATAGCACGGCAGGTTACGCAGTACTCGTTCCCTCATCTCAGGGAACCGAGGTTACGTTAGTAACCGAGTACGTTCCCTTTCGAGAGTACTCTCGTACTGCGTAAGCTAGCTTACGCTATGGGAACACAATGTAAAACGCCGTGCGTGCTCGGGAACTTCGACCTGTCACAGCCCGAGGCGAGAGCTCGGGGCTTTATAGCAGGAGAAATCCCAGTCCCAACAGCCAACCTTAGTGAGCTTTATATAGGGAACGAAAAAAGGGGGACGTGATAAGGCTTAGCACGTCTATATAGAAAGTACCCTGGCCTGCAGGGCAGGGTCTTGCAGATTATAGAATCTAATAAATGTGGACGGAGAGGCCCAGCCTGCCGCCGCACAGATATCATCCAGTGGTATCCCGCAGGACCACGCCCATGACGAGGCCATACCTCGGGTGGAATGGGCTCTGATGCCGAACGGGCAGTGAAGGCCCTTAGATTTGTAAGCCAGCGAGATAGTGTCTACTATCCATCGCGATAGGCTTTGCTTCGTGGTGGCGAGACCTCGGGTGCGCCCACCAAAGCATATGAAGAGCTGGTCCGACCTCCTGAATAAGGCGGTGCGCGCAATATAGGTTTTAAGAGCCCTGACGGGGCAGATGAAGCTCGCGTTGCTTTCGTCGCTTTGCGAGGAAAGGGCTGACAGCGAGATGACCTGCGCTCTGAACGGTGTTGAGAGCACCTTGGGGACATAGCCGTGTCTTGGTCTGAGAATGACTCTGGAGTCATTAGGCCCAAACTCGAGACAGTCAGCGCTTACAGATAGCGCATGTAAATCCCCCACTCGCTTGACTGAGGCCAGAGCCAGTAGAAAAGCAGTTTTGAACGAAAGAAGCTTCATATCGACAGACTGAAGCGGTTCAAAAGGGGGGCCCTTTAAGGCCTCTAGGACCGTAGACAGGTCCCAGGAAGGGATTGAAGGGGGTCGGGGAGGGTTCATCCGACGAGCTCCCTTAAGGAAACGAATGACCAGTTCGTTTTTTCCCAGTGATAGGCCGGCCACCGGAGCATGAGAAGCTGCAATGGCTGCCACATACACTTTGAGCGTAGACGGGGATCTGCCCACATCTAAACGCTCCTGTAGGAAGGAGAGTATCTCCGACACGTCACATAAGTGAGGGTCTAGGTTCCGTGTCCCGCACCAGGTGGAGAACACTGACCATTTCTGCGCGTATAGGCGCCTGGTTGAGGGCGCTCTGGCTTCCGTAATGGTCCTTAACACTCCCTCAGGGAGGTTCCCGGGTACCCGTTGAGGGGCCATACATGAAGGGCCCAAAGTTCGGGGTGGGGATGCCAGAGCGCGCCCCTCAGCTGTGTGAGGAGATCTTTCCGCAGCGGTATTGGCCATGGGGCTGTACTGGACAGCTGCATCAGCTCGGAGAACCAAGGTTGGGTCGTCCAGAGTGGGGCTACTAGCAGCATAGCACATCTGCTCTTCCTGACCCGATCGATGACCTGCGGTAGCATAGCGACCGGTGGGAAGGCATAAAGCGGGCGTCTGGGCCAATCGAGGGCCAGCGCGTCCCTGCTCTTTGAAAAATATATTGGGCAATGAGCGTTGTCTTCTGAGGCGAAGAGGTCGACCTCTGCCCTGCCGAAGATGCTCCACATCAACTGAACCGTCTGTGGGTGAAGAGACCACTCCCCAGGGGGAACATTCGCCCTGGAAAGCATGTCCGGGCCCCGGTTCAGGATGCCAGGTACATGCGCTGCCTTTAGCGAGCGCAGATTGTAATGTGCCCATGTCAGAAGACGCTCGGTCAGGGTGTGCAAGGTTTCTGACCTGACACCACCCTGGCGATTTATGTAGGCCACCACTGACATGCTGTCTGATCTGACCAGAACGTGGTGGCCCTTTAAAAATGGGAGGAAAGCTTTCAGGGATAGTTCGACCGCTATCATCTCCAGACAGTTTATGTGTAACAGTCGCTCCGGGCTCGACCAGAGGCCGGAGGCAGACCTGCCCTCGTACAGGGCGCCCCAACCGAGGTTGGATGCATCTGTCGAGACTACTTTCCATTTCGAGACAGCGCCCGTGCTTACGCCTAACTGATACCAGTTGGCTATTTTCCAAGGGGCCAGAGCTGCGATGCAGCCGTGGGTCACCCTGATGCGCGCGCGGCCGGAAATCCAGGCGCGCGCTGGAACACGGTCTCTCAGCCAGCGCTGTAGTGGGCGCATGCGCAGCAGGCCCAGTTTGAGAACCGCAGAGGCTGATGCCATCAGACCTAGCATTTCCTGAAATCGTTTGAGCGGGTAAAGAGACCCGGCTTTGAACGACACGGCTAAATGCTGAATAGTGAGAGCGCGCTGTGACGTCAGACGCGCTGTACATGTCACAGAGTCTATGTCTATCCCCAAAAAGGAAATCCTCTGGCTGGGAGACAGAGCGCTCTTGACAGTGTTGATCGTGAGACCCAGGCATTCTAAATGGCTGAGGATCCAGGATCTGTGTGTCGTCAGTAGTTCCTCGGAATGGGCTAAAACTAGCCAGTCGTCGAGGTAGTTCAATACTCGCACTCCCCGCATTCTCAGGGGTGCGAGAGCGGCATCCATGCACCGTGTAAACGTACGGGGCGCTACGGAGAGGCCGAATGGAAGAACCATGTACTGATAAGTCTGCCCCTCGAAGGCGAATCTCAAGAATGGCCTGTGATGGGGTGCTATTTGAATGTGAAAGTAAGCGTCTTTCAGATCCACTGAGAAAAACCAATCCCTCGGGCGAATTTGCGCGAGTATTTGTTTGGTAGTTAACATTTTGAACGATCGCGTCATAAGCGCTTTGTTCAAACGTCTGAGATCTAGGATGGGTCTGAGACCGCCATCCTTTTTTGGTACGAGGAAGTAGCGGCTGTAAAAGCCTGACTCGCGCTGCGCAGGGGGGACAGTTTCTATCGCCCCTTTTGCAAGAAGGTTTATCAGTTCGGCGCGAAGGACGTGTGTCATTTCGCTTTTCACTTTCGTTTCGACCACGGCGCGAAAGCGCGGCGGTCTGCGAGCGAACTGGAGCGAGTAACCTCGTTTTATTATATTCAAAACCCAATCTGATATGTCGGGGATGGCCTGCCATGCAGCGGCTCGTGCGGCTATGGGTTGAATGTGTTTCGGGCACTGGCCGCCTGTTATGAGGGGACCAGTAGCTCGAGTATGCTGTGCTTGTGACACTGTGGTGACAGCGCTTATTTGTAGGGTTGCGCACTGAGAAGTGGGCACGCGCGCTACATTTAGAGCACCTCCGGCGCGAGCGGGAAGGTGGGCATGAAAGGAGACCCGAGTGAGTCTTTGTGACACTTGGGGGAGTGTGTATACATGTAGGGGTGCGTACTGTGTAGTGGGCACACTGCCTACATAGAAAAAGCTCTTTTTGTGCTTTATTGAGGTCGCCGCGAAAACGGTGTTTGTGTGCAGGCGTGCGTGCATTGTAACAGGCTCGTTTACACCATCTACACAGACATCTCCAACCGCCTTTAGTGAGGGGATTGGAGGAAGCATGTGAGGTTTCTTGTGTGGTGGTCCGGCCGCAGCGGGACTTAACCACGGTCTTTTCAGCCCGAAGGTCAGGAGGGCTTCGGAGGCTCGGGTTCAGCACAATCCTGGGCCGAGGTCCCCGTCTCTCTGGCGGTTTGCGGCTCGTAGAGCGAGAGCGGTGCTGGGTTTTGGTCGCTGGGCGAGACTGTAAGTCTGGCTGCGATGGCTTCGAGGTCTGAGGGGGCGGCGCATTTCTACGGCGTCCCGCAGCAGAGCTAGAGCGTTTCAGCAGGAAGTGTCTCATTGCCTGCGACGTTTTCTGAGCCTCAGTGAAGCGTTTAGCGAAACCCTTAACCGACTGGCCAAAGAGGCCGGAAGGCGAGATAGGAGAATCGAGAAAGGCGGATTTGTCGGCGTCTTTCATCTCCGTGAGCGTGAGCCAGAGGTGTCGCTCTAAAACAGCGAGGCTTGCCATGCTTCGGCCGATCGCTTGTGCTGTGGTCTTTGTCGCACGCAGGGCTAGATCAGTAGCGCTGCGGAGATCTTTAAAGTCATAGGTATCTGGGGCAGACTCGTCCAGGTTACGGAGAAGTCTGGCCTGAAAAACCTGCAGCACAGCCATGGTGTGTAGAGCCGAAGCAGCTTGACCAGCGGAGGTGTAAGCTCGGCCAGCGAGAGCTGAGGTGGTGCGGCACGGCTTGGATGGATGCACAGGCTTCGACCGCCATCCAGCGGCTGAGGGTGGGCAGAGGTGTGCAGCAATAGCCTCCTCGAGAGGGGGGAGGCTCTCGTAACCGTGGTCTCGGGCGCCGTCGACAGAGGAGAGCGCTGACGAGACAGAAGTCTTCAAGCGTGCGGAGAATGGGGCTTTCCACGACTTCGTGAGTTCATTGTGAACTTCCGGGAAGAAGGGGGCGTTTCTTTGCGGAGGGGCCGAAGGGCGCCCCTGCAGGAACCATTCATCCAGCCTGCTTTTAGCGGGCTCGTCTGGAGGAGACCAGTCGAGCTGAAGGTCGCTGACAGCCCTTGTAAGCACGCGAGTAAGCTCCGCGTCGATATCGGCGCGTTGTCCGGTGCAGCTGGGTGCTGTAGAGGGGGGGGGGTCCGCAATGGAGCCCGACCATTCCTCACTACTGGACGCGGCGAGAGAAAGGCTGTCGTGTCTGTCCTCTTCCACCTCAGGCGCTCCGAAGGAGAAGGGGGCGCTGGTGAGCAGGGACTGGCGCTGCTCGTCCACGAAGAGGACAGGCGAAGGAGCGAGAGCGGGCGAGGCACGCGGGGAGTGTTCCGGCGTGAGCTCGCGTGTAACAGTATGCTCAGGCATTCTCTGATCGCGGCGTTTCTTACGCGGCACTTGAGAGAGAAGAGGCGGAGCGGGTGGAGCATCGTGGCTGGTTTGAGCTAATCGAGCCCGCAGGGTCGATATAGCCATGTCGTCGCACTCAGGGCAGCCGCCCTTGAAGAGTGCGCTCTCAGCATGCTCGCGGCCCAGGCAGGAGACACAGATGATGTGGCGGTCCTCGCTGGGCAGAGGGCCTCGGCAGGAAGCGCAGGCCCGAGGCATTTGAAACAACGCCTCGAATTCTGGAGGAAAAAAGTGTGATGCAGCGGCAAACACACTAGCTTTGAAAAGGATATAGTCACGCCGGATGGCGCAGCAGGAAGCGAGTGCTGAAGGCGGCGTCGAGATGAAGCACGAGCCGGCGTCCTCAGATCTGCGTTGCAGTGCTATCCCGCTGAGAGGCTTTTCGACGGCGTGTAGAGGCTTCTCCGGAGAAGACAGCGAAGTGCAGGTGAGATCGCTGAAGGAGATGAAATCTGATCCCTATGGTGAAGCGGTGGCTTATATAGTTCCAGCCACGCCTATTTTGGCGCGCTCTGACGTCCAATGGGCGCGAAGCGCCCCCATTGGTTCGTTACTCTCCGCCGCCTCACCATAGGTTGCTGCAGTTGCCGCAGCACAGCCAATAAGCGCGCGAGCCGCTTCGCTTGGGTCTGCTGTGCTGCAGCACTGCGTTTTACATTATTCAAAAATTAAGGATAATTTTTGGCTTCATATTCTCGAGAAAAGGGGACCTTTTCCCATAGCGTAAGCTAGCTTACGCAGTACGAGAGTACTCTCGAAAGGGAACCTTTTCCTCTTCTCATTGTCTGATAATGAACCCACACTTCTTTACCGTATTAGTGGCTTTCTCTGCAAACAGTGTATTTTAACTAGCAGAAAATGTAATTTCTACTACTGTAAGTGGAAAGTTTTACAGGTCTCCAATTCTGCTAGTTAATGTCAGGCTTTTCTCTTCACACTTCCAGTTCTTGGCTTTGTTTTCTCAGTTTTGTTTGCTTCCACACATTGAGAACATGAAAGCAGTTTTAAAGAGCCGTCAAATTAAGACACATTTAAAAGAGTTTGTGCTTGAGATGACTGAATTAATCCTTAATTACAGAACAGAGAATAATGAAGGAATGCCATCAAGTGTTCATGATGTTCCTCATTACTAAATGAAAGCATGACAAACCTTTTGAAGTTGCATGATGAAGGTCTAAACTGAACTTTGAAGTGGAAAGATTCAATGGATGTTAAAGGTTATTTATGGTACCACTGAACCTTTATTTTTAAAAATGTGTATCCCAGTAAAAGTCAGAGTGTTGCTGAAATGATTTCTGTAGTTCTGCGGTGGATGCCTGCACCCCTTTAACTCTTCACAGAGCCATTAAGCTGTCAAACAGCAACAAGAGTGATTACGTGCTGATGAAAACAAAACTGGAGCCTGAAGCACTCTGGGTCGTCTGGGGACTGTCTGCTGTTTGACACTCGCACTTTCCGTATGTGTGTGAAGAACAAACTTTTCAGTGTTTGAAGAACTCCACATACTTACAAGTTTGCTGTTGCAGCAGCTTTGAAAGATCTTAAAGCTCAAGTTTACTCTCTGACAGACTCTTTCTGATGCTACAACAACAACAAGTGCTGCAAGATGGCTTTCTACATTTTCTACAAGTAGCCTCGAGTCATATGGGTTTGTTTGGAAGCCTATTTCATGGAATAAAAAAAATTAAAAAGGTAATTGCAGCTTTTTATTTTAACTTCTGACCTTTTTCTCAGAACTGCAAGAAACAAACTCAGAATTGCAAGATGTAGACTGTTAATTGCGATAATGAAGGTCAGAATTCTGAGTTTATTTCTCACAATTTAGTTTTGTTTTTGTTTGGTCATACACCGATTACATTACTGTCCTACTGCGGCACCTCCACGTCTCTTTGCCTTTTCATAGAAATAAAAATAATTTATTTCAAATGGAAAATGTAAAGCATCTACATACAGGTTTACGTGACAAAACTAGTTCATAACTTTCAAAAACAGCCCTATGACCCTGATTATGGTTCTAAGCCTTCCGCAGACCAAATACATATAAATACATTTATATCAGTTAGCCTAGTGATTGCTATAATGTAAAGAGACTTTCAACCAGGATAACAAACAAACGTTTAGGTGAACCAAATCACCTAAAAATTGAGCCACAGCAACAGTGTAAAAGTATCCCAATTCAGTGTGAAAAAGGCTGACTTGACAACCCTGCCAGAGTCAGATTTGACTAAGGTAATGGTTACGGTAATGGGCCGGCGGGATTAAGAAAACAGTCCTGCAGGCCTCTAGTTTGTACTTTTTTCTAGCAATTCTGGAAAACAACAACAAACCTCAGAACTGCAAGATATAAATGCACAATCGCAAAATATAAACTCTGACTTTCTTTATCGCAATTGCAAGCTACATCTTGAAACCCCCCCCCAAAAAAAATTCTCCAGAATTACGAGCTCTTGCAATTCTGACTTAAAGAAAAAAAAAAAATGCGACTTTATCTTACAATTTGGACTGTTTTTTCTAAGAATTATTCATTCGTAACTCATGTTATTATTCATGTTATAAACATAACATTTATTATTTATAACATCTTTTCTTCTCAGATACATTTTATGTTTCACAATTCTGAGAGTTTATAACCCAATTCTGAATATATCTGGGTCTATATTCAAGGTCCAAATTGTGAGATAAAAAGCCTTTACGATTTTAATTTTTGTAAAAAATTATGCCATGGCGGAAACAAGCATCCACTGTTTGGAACGACAAGAGGGAGTAAATGATGATCGTTTATAGACCCTTTAACCTGATCTAGAACATTAAACACATTTAACACCAGATTTTGATCTTTTAAACGTGCCATGAGACAATCTAAAGGGATGCCAAACCATTTTTAGTAAACAGACATCTGGAAATCGCATAAATATGCGTCGGGAACATGCACACGCCTGTAGTTTTATCAAAGGCTGCGGACGGAGACAGATAACTCTGCTCAGATAAGAAGAGAGCTCTAAATCATTGGTTATCTCGCTGGACCACAGCTGCGTGCTAATGGTCATCACTGTGGGCTCACAGCGAGCTGACAGCAAACCTATAGCTGCGCACTCAAACACACTCTGGGGAGAAGAAACGGCCAGAGAACCAGAGTCTAGATTTCAGAAATCCATGCGAACAGCTTCGGTTTAATTACTGGCAAATCACTGGGCGGTTAACCAGTGTAATTTACATCAATTAAAGATCTGAGTAGGCTACTTGCATCATTTCAAATGTACCAGTTTAGTCAAAGACACACAACAGCTAGTTATTTGTGATTATAGTTTTTTTTTTTTTTTGAAATATCATTTTTTATTCACCTTCATGTCGTTACAAACTGCCTGAATTTTCTTCCCTTGAACACAAGTTATTTTTTTCTCTCAGATCTCATTTGTGCATTATTGAGTAAGCTTTATCAGTGAATCAGATTGAACTGAATCAATGCAAAACTCGATTCAAAGCTTTATATATATAAGTCACTTAAAAATGGATTATTTATGCTAAAATGACATATTAAAAAATTTAGATAAATATTGCTGTCTATTAATATGCAGATTTATGCTGATGCATATAAATGAAATGATTATGTTGCTTCATTTTATTCATTTAGTGAGTTGAAAAAAGTTGAAAAAGCATTCTTTAACTGACTTGAAATTATGACTCATGCTCTATCATTTGAACCCATATTTCAGAGTAAATGTATAAATATTTAGATATATATTAAATATTATAATATAAACCTGATGAGGATTAGTAAATGATTGTCTGAATTATTTGACAAACTTTTCCTGAGTTACTGTAAAGAGTAGCTCTGAACTCTGATCAGCTCTGATTCTCTGGACTGCAGCACACTTATAATCGAAGGCTTATAATCAAAGTGCCTTTAGATAACAGAGAAAAACATGAGGGTTTAAACCTCATTTAATCACTGCATGAGTGCTTTTTCAAGGATTTTTACAGGTTCAATACAAGTTAAGCTCTGGGGACAGCATCTGTGATGATCTGCTTAAAATCAAACAAAAACATGTTTACAGTAAAATACATGCATTGAAGTCTGTGATATTGTTTGAAAACATATTATGAGACAGCTGTGACATAATCACTGACCAACTCTGTGCAAAGTCATAATCCATGAGCAAGTAAACCTGGGTTGAATTACAGTCCAATACGATGGGACCTGGAAACAAGGCACTGGAAATGAAAACTGTAGGAACATGTTCACCCCAAAAATGAAAATTTGCTGAATCTTTACGAACGCTCAGATGGTCCTAGATGTAGATGAGTTTGTTTCTTCATCAGATTTGGAGAAATTTAGTATTGCATCACTTGTTCACCAATGGATCCTCTGCAGTGAATGAGAGCCGTCAGAATGCATAGATTATCCATAGAAGTTGCACAATTAAAAACAATCACGTTGGAAAAGAATTATCTGCTAGAAGTCGATCACAAAGCACTGGTCTGAGGGATTCATGTCATGCAGGTGCATTAAACCTGAACTTTGATGAAAGGAAACATTGATCAGTGCAGTATAAAAGCCTGCAGACCCAACCATCTGAAGGTGGTTGCTATTGCTGGGTGGTTAATATACTCCAGCAGCTCCAAAATGCAGCAGCTAGTGTTATTACTAGAGCATAGTCCTTCTTACATAGTATAGTCCTTTGCATCCGCTGCGATCTAAAAAATATGACTATTTGATAAGACCTAGAATATCAAAATCAACTGTGGGTGGCAGATCCTTTTCCTATTTAGCTCCCAAACTCTGGATAAACCTATTTAGTGTTGTTTGGGAAGCAGATACACTCTGTCAATTTAAATCTAGATTAAAGAACCATCCCTTTAACCTGGCTCACACATTACACACTAACATATTTCTATAATTCAAATCCATTAAAGGATTGTTAGGCTGCATTAATTAGGAAAACCGGAACCGGGAACACTTCCCATGACACCCGATGTACTCATTACATCGTAAGAAGAATGGCATCTACGCTAATATTAGTCTGTTTTCTCTTATTCCGAGGTCACCGTAGCCACCAGATCCAGTCTGTATCCAGATCAGATGGTGGATCAGAACCTAGAGATGACATCTACAGCCCTGAATGTCAGCGGAGACCATGTCAACCAGATGAGCTCCAGAGACAGATGCCCTATGAAGACCTCGTCACAAGAACACGGGAACCAGATGAGTGCAATCTGACCGGTGTTGAAACCTGGAATTAAACCACACCATGCTGGTTTCTCCAAAGGTTTTATTTTTCTCCATTTCTGTCACCAATTGAGTTTTGGTTCCTTGCTTCTGTCGCCTTTGGCTTTCTAAGTTGGGGACTCTTGACTGATTGCACAGACACTGATAGAAGAGAACTGAACTGGATGATGACATCACTGAATCATCAATGAACTTACTTTAGCTGAAAAATTTGTTATTGTCCTTTTGCATTATCGACCAACTATTTTCCTGTTTAACACTGTAAAGCTGCTTTGACACAATCTGTAATGTATAAAGCGTATAGCGCTATATAAATAAAGGTGACTTGACCTCAGCACTGCTGCACAATTAAAGTGCATTAAGCACAAAATTAGTTCCAATTTAACAGACTGCAAGTACACCAGTTTAGTATACTAAAAGTACAATTGCAGGGTATTTTTATCAAGCACATAAATGTGTAATGTATTTGTAGTATACTAAGCAAGAAATACATTTCAAATACATTTTAGTTTATTTATTTTTCAGTAGGGCAGTTTGTAATCGCAGCATCATTACCATTACCGTTTCTAGCACAACAACAAACGCCTTGAACCTACAATGATATCACATCCATTTCTCCATTTGATTCAAAAACACAATTAATTCCTTGGGTTTATAGTCTCATTATCAAAGAAAAGATGCTTAATGAACATTAAACCAAATTTATTAAATTAATTCCACTTTGTAACCTTTGTAAAGTACAGTGGCAACTTTCACCTTTGATCTAAAATTATATTTATGTTAAATGAATGCATTTTTATCCATTTTTATCCAAAGCAACTTGCATTGCATTCAGTGTGCACATTAAATCAGTTCATGCATGAAAACATTAACGTGTATTGTTGTAATGTATTTATCTGTGTAACTGTAAAAAGTTGTACTACAGTAACTTTACAAAACAATATTTACGAATCTCCAATGAGATCATGTTCATAAATCATAAAATTTAATATTTGACTATAAATCTTATGCTTCATTTTTTTTTGTTACTTTGTAAAATGTCCAAATATTTCAGGTTTACTAACAATGAGTAATTTGATATTGATGGTAAACTGTGAAGTTCCACCTATTTAATAAATCCTTTTTAATATATATTGAAGTTCTGCAATGCTTTTTCCTTTAATTTCAGCCACCACTTTGGATGCACAATAAACAAGAGCACAAACAGTTTGTGTGAACACACACAAACACACACATACAGATTGAAGACTGATAAAGAAATAAGAGCACAGCGTGATGAGTGAAGTCTGACAGGTACCAATCAGATTTCAGCACTAAATCAAAAGAAATAAATAAGAAATTACATTTTGCATGAAGAGCATGAGGCCTGTTTTAGGAGTATTATTTTTTATTTTAATTTGTATTTTGAACATTATTTTGATATAATTAAGCACATTTTCTCTGCTACTGCTATGTGCATGAACATTTTTTAAATTTAAATCAGCAAAAATAAAAAGCAGTATATGAAATACTACCGTAATGTAAAAATATTATATTATAAATAAGATGTAGAGACAATTATAAATAAATAAATACTAAATAAATAAATAAATACATTTCCATTAATGTCTCAGAACGTTTTAAGGAACGTTTTAAATATAATCATATATAAACCTAACATAAATGTTAACAATAAATTAAATAAGTTATAAATATATTAAAAATGAATAAATTACAAAATAACAAATAATTTTCAATTTATATGAAAAAAAGATGAAAATAAGAAATTTTATTTTATGAAAATAAGCTGAAACGTTTGTATGAGATTTTATCTCCTGCTTTAAATGAACAAAACATTTTTAGTGCAATGCAAAATATTCAAATAGGCTTCATTTTACTTAATGCAAAATGTAATTGTTTACTTTTTCTGCTGATTTTGTGGATGAAATGTGTGCTTGACAGCCTCCGTGAGTTTCACTCCAGTTTGAGGATAGAGAAAGTGACAAAAAAGGCAAGAGAATATTTAAAAAACATTAAAACAATTTAAAAAAAATGTTTTTTTATCATTTGCTTCTGCTGATCTGAGTGCCGTTTGAAAGGCTTCTGATGTCCACAGCAGTCCATGAGATCCTTATGCAATTTATACAAACCTTCAAGTTGTGTCTGTCCTATAAATACACAGACGCACACATGTGTCTTTGATCCAGAGATCCCCTGCCATCTGTGCGTTAATTATTAATGTGTGTTGTTCTATAAGCTCAGCAGCTTGTCTGCTTCGGGGTAAGTGGGATACTTCACCGTCTCGATCTTCTCCTTGACTTTATAGGACGGATAGAGGCCAGTGCGTCCCAGTTTGCGGTTGACCCCTTTAGAGTACCCATCCCAGTGGTTTCCAGCAACTCCGATGACGTCTCCAGGCTCCAGTGGGATTTCCTCCGTCGTGCGCACCTGGTGCGGGTAGATGGCGATTTGGTTGTGTGCATTCTGTCCACCGAAGTAGTAGATGTCGTCCAAAGAGCGGAAGAAAGCCGAGGCGTCTGGATGAAGAGTCTGCATGATCTCATATGCCACACGACACACCTGAGAAAACCAGAAGAACAAAGTCAGAAATCTGCTGGGTGGGGAAAACAAGAAGTGACCAAGGAAAAATTGCAACTCTTTCCAATAAGTTTAACATTAGTTAATGCTTTAGCTGATATATGTACAGCGCCCCATATAAAGAAATAAATACATTTAAGAATATTTTCTCTAATTTTAGTTAATCATGGACATTTTGAACTATTTTGTTCCCTTGTTTTAATTAGATTAGTCTTTAATTAAATTTGTTCAACGTGCGTGGCCACGATTTTCTAAAACGAGGGAACAAGTCATTCATTTATAATCACAATAAATATCTTTTTGCATGCATGTCATGCGCAGGGCTCCATAAAGATGAAGTATTTATTAATTATGTTGTTGTGTTGGTACCATTACTGGTCTACCACTGCTGCAACTACAAACTGATGATTTTAAAATGACAAAATGTTCTTTATAAATAAACACGAGGTCTGTTTTAAGACCATTAATTCTATTTGAATTTTGAAATTAATTTAATAATAATTAATAATATTTTCTCTTCAAATTGCATCACTGTATTATGCCTAAGCACAGGGCTTATGGTAATTAAAAGCTAAAACTGTAATTTAAACCATAAAATATTTTTCATTACTTGAACTAAAGTGAATGTTAACTGAAATAAAAGGCAACATTTAAAATTTTTATTTAGTTTAACTTGAAGTACTGAAATAACAAACACACACAAACACACACACACACAAACACACACAAACACACACACACACACACACAAACACACACATACAAATTTCTAAAAATGAAAAGAAAACAACTAAATATTTTTTTTAATAAAAGCTATAATAGTATCTCAGTGATACTCAAATAACATTGCATCAATGTTTAATTGCTTATTTACTTAATTACTTAAGTCATACATTTGAAATTTAAATTTTTGTTAATATTAGTTAATACAAATACAATTCTTTGTTGGTTCATGTTAGCTCAGCTAATGTTATCAGATACAACTTTTGATTAAAAAAATCTATAAGTCAATGTTGAAAGTAACATTTAGATAAAAAAAATACTGTAGAAATATTGTTTATTGTTCGTTCATGTCTTCTAGTATACAGTATTGTTATCATACGACACTTTATTGTATAAAATGTTACTTATAAAATTAACAATTATCAATGTACCTGTGAGGAGAAGGTGCAAACCAGGAAGTCAGTCTGGGACAGGAAGTGGATGTCCAGGATGACGCCTCTGAGTGAATTCTCCGTGTATCGGTTATGTAAACTCGCTGACCAAGAGATGGAGTTATCACTGATGAACTCATAGTCTGTGTACCTGAAAAACACACTTTTTTTTAAAATCTTATATAAAATTTTAAATATCAGAAGAGACCAATTTAAGATGTGACCATGAAATTGAAAGTGTCTTGAAACATAAAACTCTATTTTGAGATTTTAAGACAATGTTAACATCCCTTAATTTAATGGTAGGAGAACATTTGGAGTTAATTTTGAGCTTTTCCCCCCACTTTTTTCGGCTTCCAGGTTTAAAATCTTCTTTAGTCTTTGACATTAACAATGTGGATTTTTAACCTAGAAAATGAAAGCAGTGCAAAAAACATTTGGTACATCAACGCCTCATCAGCTACATGTTTTATTATCATTATATAATTATATATAAAATGTAACATAATTATACATTTTAATTATGATAATAAAAAAATAATTCCAAACAAACACATAATAAATAAATAAGAATAACCTTTAAACGTTCTAATTTTCATGAAAATCTTAAAAGAAATTTAAACTATAAATACATTTTGATGATGGCTGTGCATTAAATTCTGGCTATCACTGAGTAAATGTTTATATGTGTAATGCAGCATGAGCGTATAGAATCATGGATAATACATGTCTTAATTTTGCTGAAAGCAATGGTTAATTGCAGAACACATTTGAGGAAACCTCTGATGCTCTCATGCACTGTGAGAGAAACAAAAGCGACTGGAGCAGTAGCTATTTGTGCTGTTTGTCTCCCGTCTTTCCCTGAACATTTTGTAAAACTGTCATTTCACGATGCATTAAGGTCTCATAGCTCACTTAGTTTTTGCCTCCTGCAACAGTGAGGGGTCGTCAGTGGCCAAATACACTCGTTTTTTATCCACGTGGCCACGTTGAGCCATGTACTGGAACTGTTCCTCCACATGGATCATGTACTCCTCTATGGGGTGAAACGCGGCCTCCGTCCCGACTTTATCTGTCCGTCTGACATGGACGCTGTAAGACAGACACACAAACATGATTTCTTTATTTCTGTCTATAGAAACAATTAGGATAATCCTTTAAATTGTTATCTGGCTATATAAGTTTTCTTTAATGCAGTTTGTATTAGCCATGTTGATTTGCTCAGTTGAGTTTTAGTAAAGTGTGAAGGACAATGCGAATAGTTTAACCTGCTTTGCATGCTCTATTTAGTGCCTCAATGGAAATCTGGTATAGACCTTTAACACAAACAGTAGAGCACAATGCCAAGGTCATGGGTCCAATTCCCAGGGAGTGCATAAACTGATGAAATGTGATGCAAGTTGCTTTGGATAAAAGCATCTGCCATATGCATTGATTTATACATTTATCCACTTAAATAAAGTGCTAAAATTGATTTAGGAATATTTATGCTTTTTTTTGTTTGCTAAATGCATTATGCATTTAGCATTTACGCATTTGTCCAACCCAAAAATAAGCTGGGAATTTGATCAGTTCATGCATTCCCTAGGAAACAAACCCATCACCTTGGCGTTGCTAGCGACATACAGTACTCTCCTGTTTGAGCTACTTATGTAGTCTTAACCATGCAAATTAAAGTAATTTTTAATTATTTATATCACATATGAAAGTTATACAAATATTTTAATAGAAATTTTACTTTATTTTATTTTAACTTCTGGCAACTGCATTTAAGCTTCAAAATTCATACAAATTGTGTCTGCGAAGATTGTCATGATAAACAAAACATAACAAGAACCATAAACTTTTGTTGGTCTCAGAGTTTGTTTTTTTTTGCACCAAAATCCAATGTTTCAGAAACACCTGAAATCAAGTACTTATGAACCAAACATATTAGGACTTGTCTATCTTTCTCTCTCTTTTCAGCTGATCTCTATGCTTCACTGCAGATTTACTCTATTATATTATTTGGGTTATTACATTTCACAGTGCTGTCAAGAGACAATGGTGCTTCCTATGGGGCCACAATAATTTCATTCTCATTTATTCTCATTAATTTCATTGTGATTGTGAGTCATGTTCATTCTCGTTATCGTGTGTCATCTTTATCTCGCAGTGTTTTTTCAGCAACGCATCCACCATGGGCGCAGAAAACACACACACAGAGAGAGAGAGAGAGAGACAGATGGAAAGAAATGTGAGAAGACAAATAAGAGATATACAGACCCAATGATGGGGTGTTTAAAGCCCAGTTTGCCACACGCCTCCTGGATCTCCTTCTCCAGCCAGGCCTGAGGACGGACCAAGTACTTGACAAACTGAGACACCCACCAGACAGACGGATCGCCGTGAAGACGCTGCAGTCGGGGCGCAAGGTCTTCTGGGATAGCGAGTGGAAGGTACGGAGGTCTGGGGTGAAGACTGTCTACGATGGGCAACTCTACCACCTGAACGTCTTGGTCGTGAGCCTCACCTGTAGAGAAACATATTACAGCAACATTTTAACATTTAATTCAATTACATTAGATGTTTTTAGATTTTTTGCATCCTAACCAACACACAAATACAAATAAAATAAAATAAAAAAATGGTCAGAATAAAGAATAATCATCTGGCATAATTAAGATTTCTAAATGTTTTTTTTTAATGCATATTTGCAGCTTTTTTCCCCCTTTTCCTTATTTGCCCTAAATGTTTGAATTGTAGTTGATCACAGTTTACACAAAATATTAAGCAGCAAAAAAATATTATTGAGAATTGTTTTCTTGAGCAGAAAATCTGCATATTTGAATGATTTTAAAATAAACTTAATACTTAAAAAAGTTATGAATTTATGGTAATTTCCACAAACAAGATTAACATATGACCTGAAAACACGTAAAAATTGCACATAAATCATATTGACCATTTTTATATAACTTGTTATATAAAATTTTCGAAACTTTCGAGTCTCATTCATTTTCATTTGACCAAAAATAACAGAAATAAAAGAGTTTGAAATGTCTTGTCTGTGCTGTCATTTTCCATACAATGTAAGTTAATAGGAATGGATGTAGACAAGCTCCAAAAATGCATTAAAAATATATAAATATAAAATATATATATATATATATATATATATATATATATATAAATATAAATATAAATAAAATATATACATTTTAATTTTAGTTTTGTGTGACAAACAGACCCAAAAATCATTCTTCTCAGCTCCCAAATCTTATTTACGTTTGTACACGACTTGACAATGATGGCATGTTTCTCAAATAAATTCAAAACTCAGAATTGCAAGAAACAAAATCCAGTTACAATTTACTTTTCATCCAATAGTTGATACAGGCTTTCATATGAGGGTGAGTAAAAACGACATCATGTTCATTTTGCTAACAGGTTGAGATGACAAATACTGGGTGAAATGGTTCATTTTTAATTGGATGAAACATTTGTGTATTAAACCTTTGTTGAATAATACTGAGCTGATCACAGTGCATTCTGGGATTATGCAACGCTTTCAAAATTTCCAAAACAAAGCATTTAGCTGCCCACTATGTGGAATGCTGGATTGCCAACGATGCTTTCAAGGTAGGAAGCTCAATAGAATTTGGACGAGAGCCGCAGCATTAGCATCAAGCAGCTCAACCTGGCACTGCTCACTCAACCCATTTATCATCATCTCAAGATGCATGCAAATGCTGAACAACAGACCATCTTTTAAAGCACAACCAATTTGCAATGCATCTAGCCGAGGTAAAAACAAAGAAAATGTCCAATTTGCATGAGAAAACTCATGTTTTTAAACAAGGCAGTGTCTGCACCTGAAGACAATCGCTCACTTTTATCAGCATCCGTCTGCATGCACCTGTGCTCAAAACAACACCAGCACTGCTGCTAAATAATGAAAAACAGGCTCACAAACATGCTTTTGTGATGAATTCTTCTGTCATGTGATACAGTACTCACTGTAAGCTGTTTATGGTAGACAAATGTAGTAACTTGGAGCATTTCATTAGCATTTTAAAAGAGTTCACTGAAAAAAAAATGTTTATGTTTTCAGCATAAAGTAATTTAATTTTGTTAACATTTACAAAATAGTAATTTTACTCCTTAACTAAAAGCATCTTGTTTTAAGAATGTTAAGATATTTGTACTGAAAATAAAAATACACACACACACACACACACACACACACACACACACACACACACACACACACACACACACACACACACACACACACACACACACACACACACACACACACACACACACACACACACACACACACACGTCACTTTATTAGGTACACCTGTTCAATTGCTTGGTAACACAAATTGCTAATCAGCCAATCACATGGCAGCAACTCAATGCATTTAGGCATCTAGATGTGGTGAAGACTGAGCATCAGAATGGGGAAGAAAGGGGATTTAAGTGACTTTGAACGTGGAATGGTTGTTGGTGCCAGACGGGCTGGCAAAAACTGCTGATCTACTGGGATTTTCACACACAACCATCTCTAGTGTTTTCAGAGAATGGTCCGAAAAAGAGAAAATATCCAGTGAGCGGCAGTGGACGAAAATGCCTTGTTGATGTCAGAGGTCAGAGGAGAATGGACAGACTGGTTAGAGATGATAGAAAGGCAACAGGAACTCAAATAACCACTCGTTACAACCAAGGTATGCAGAATACCATCTCTGAACACACAACATGTTTAACCCTGAAGCAGATGAGCGACAGCAGCAGAAGACCACAGCGGGTGCTGCTCCTGTCAGATAAGAACAGGAAACAGAGAATACAATTCACACAGGCTCACCAAAATTGGACAGTAGAAGATTGGAAAAACGTTGCCTGGTCTGATGAGTCTTGATTTCTGCTGTGACATTCAGATGGTAGGGTCAGAATTTGAAAGCATGGATCCATCCTGCCTCGTCTCAATGGTTCAGGCTGCTGGTGGAATGGTGTGGGGGATATTTTCCTGGCACATTTTGGGCCCCTTAGTACCAAATGAGCATCGTTTAAAAACCACAGCCTACCTGAGCATTGTTTCTGACCATGTCCATCACTTTGTGTACAGTGTACCCATCTTCTGATGGCTACTTCCAGCAGGATAATGCACCATGTCACAAAGCTCAAATCATCTCAGACTGATTTCTTGAACATGACAATGAGTTCACTTTACTCAAATGGCCTCCACAGTCACCAGATCTCAACACAATAGAGCAGCTTTGGGATGTGCTGGAACGGGAGATTTGCGACAAATCTGCAGCAACTGCGTGATGCTATCATGTCAATATGGACCAAAATCTCAGTACACACACAAATATATATATATTTGGGCCAAAGGGGTCAGAAAAATAATCTTTGAATTTTATCTTTGAATTTAGTTTATTTTACTGACCCCACTAGCAGCTATTTTATTCTTGTTTTAATTATAAACTCACTTAATATTTATACATTTTTCATAAACAAGACTTAATATCTTCTTTCATTTTGCTTCTCAAGTAAGAATGTACTGGAAAACAATTTGTTTTCAGCTTGAGTTTCCTTCATTTCAGTGGGATTTCCTTCATTTTCATGCACTAACCGCACATAAACGCTCGACCTGTGGCAAGTTTCTCATAAATGTTTGATGCAGATGTCTCGTGTAGCGTTTAACTGCATTAAAGCATTGCGCGCATTATGTGTGACGATACAAGGTCACCCCTGAGAAATAAAGACTGATTAGATTTAATGGTGCCGTTTGTGTTCTGCGGGGCAGAAAAAGGACAAGAGTGCGAGAGGAAACCAGAGAGACTTTGATCTGCAGAAATATTCCCAAAGCATTCCACAGACGAGTTTCTTCAAAAGTCGCCGGGCTTCGCCTGCCAAGGTGACCTGTTTCAGTTCTCGCACACAAAAAAACCGGCTCTCCCTGGTGCTGGAATGACTGGGACTGGTCTCGGGGCAGAAGTCTGGGCACGTCAGATTAAACGGGTCACTTACCCGCAGTCCTTTCACAAACACCCTCCAGAGGAACACAGAGAGACAATAAGACACAGGCCAAGAGAGCTGTGGATGTTTCTTCAATAGATAAACTGTTTTTAAAAGGAGAGCTCACAAAAATACAACTCGGGCTGCAGTGTTATTTTAGCATCAGTAAGATACTTTTTGTTATTTTGAATCAGTTTTTATATGTATATTTTCCTTTTTAATTTTAATTAAAGTTTTAGAATTTTTTTTAGTAGATTTTATTCATATTTTAAATCACTTTTATTTTTATATTTTTTCAGTTTTTTTTTTCATTTTAAAGTGTTAGTAATTTTGTTTTGTTTCTGTCATTTTCAATAGCCTTTTTTTTTATTAATGTTTATATAGCTTTTATTGATTTTTATTTCAGTTTTAGTTTGAGTCATTTTAGTACATCAACTAAATTCAAATGAGTAATGTTGCCTTGGCAACTAGTTTAATTTTATTCCAGTTTATTTTATTTTATAAATGTAATAATTACACACATCCACTTTCATTAAAAAAAAAATAGCAATGTGAACATTCATAGACATCTCTTTTTGTGTTATGCAGACAAATTAAGTTAGAACTAAAAAAGATTGAGTAAATAATGACTCCATCTTCATTTTTGGCTGAAATTTCTTCTCACTATTTTTTTCTGTCACACCATTGTTAGAGGAATGATATTGTTCTGATTAACCTACGAGAACTTGAATCGAGTTTAGAAACACACAAACCACAAATTAACCGATGTTGCTAGAAACAGCGGGCTTGTTTTAATAGTTTGTTAAAAAACAAGTTACAGCGGGTCTGCTAATTATACCGTTTACAGGCTTTGACGTTACCAACCACAAACCATCTGACAAGTAACTCATTAAATCTCTTCCGAACAATTACCACAGAACAACAGCAGCCCGCCGGAGGCTGCTTTATGGCCTTACTACGAACAGGTGCACATGTGATCGTGGTATGTTTGAAATTTTAATTAGCTAAAGCATGAAATATTTAAGAAAAATCTCCCAAGCTGTTCCCAGTCTAATGTAATAGCACTAGCAGCTCTTCATGGTTTTTTTTTTCTGGCTTTGGAACGGGTTTTGACAAGAACCCTCAGATAATCTATTCCCTCAACAGATACTTGGCTGTAATAATTAGGACACAAAGAAGAGAGGAAATTTTGACATGCCCTCATTATACTTAAATATCCGTCTTGTACTAGAGCTTCACACTTTGTCTTTTTAGCATTAATAGCATTAGAGAAGTGAACTCTAGTTCAGTAGAAAATGTGGATGCACAAATTAAAAATACAGACCTGGATTAACTGATATATAGCACATTTCATATAAAGTGGTGCTTAATTGGCATAAAAAGAAAAAAATTACAATCAGATCACAAGTTAATTAAAAAAAATGCATGGAAATGAATTAGAAGGAAAGCAAAAAGCAATTAAATCAGTGCAATCATAGAACGCTGATAAACGTAGTTAGGGAGACCTGCATACATGAATGCATTTAGAGACAAGAATGATGCTACTGCAAAAACTAAATTAGCAAAATCTAATGTCCCATTGGTTTTGCTGGAAATTCATGAAAAATGGTTTCTATATTCAACAGTCATTATGTAGTAAATTAAGAAAATGAATAATTAAACACCTCACCATTCAAAGGATTAAATAATTTATTCAACCAAGATGCATTCAATTAACCAAAAGGGACATTAAATAAATTTATGATGTTTTATATAAAAAAAAAAGCTATTTTAAATGAATGCTGTTCTTTTTAACTTTCCACTCAAAGAATCCTGAAAAAAATTCAGTTTGCACAAAAATATAAAGCAGCTAATCTGTTTTCAACATTGATAATAATCAGAAATGTTTCTTGAGCAGTAAATCAGCATATTAAAATGATTTCTGAAGATCATGTGACACTGAAGAGTAGAGGAATGATGCTGAAAATACAGCTGCGCATCACAGCAATTAATCATATTTTTATAAATTTTTAACTATAAAAAAAATTAACTTAATGGGTAATAATATTTCACAATATTACTCTCTTCACTGCATTTTTAAAATAAATGAATGCAGCCTTGGAGAGCAAAAGACAGCACTTAATAGTCTATATTTTATAGATATTATATTTGGACTCATTCGATTTTTTATATATTTTTTGGATTCGAAACAGCAGAACTAACATTAAAAACACTATTTGAACAAGCCAAATTTTTGTTATTATAGTTAACTAAAAGTAAACTAAATATAAAAAAAGAAAAAAAATTACATTTAATTTACATTATCACTGTTATTTGAAATAATAAATATTTATTAAAAAGAAAAACTAGATTTATTTTTATATACATTTATAATTTAGCCTAATTTCCATGCGTTTTAACTTGAAGTACTAACTTAAAAAATAATAATAATAAATAAAAGTGAAATATAAATAAATAATAATAATAAAAACTACATTGACATATTAACAAAAAAATTAAATAAATAAAATTAAATTTAAATTTATGCATTTAGCAGACGCTTTTATCCAAAGCGATTTACAGTGCATTCAGGCTATACATTTTTACCTATCATAAATAAATATGACAGAAACAGGAACGTTACTAAAACTTAAGCTAAAATTAAAGTGATATAGATTATACATATTTTTTTGTTTTCTTTAGAATAACATACACTTATGAGAATATTACTTTAATAAGAAAGTAAACAGAGCAATGTCATATTGACTTCGGGCACATTTTCATGCTGAGATCCGCTCATCTCCAGCAGGATCCGCACTCACCTGACCAGTGTCCGGTCGTGGCTCCGGATCGATCCGTGCAGGTGTCACTGACGGCCCGGAAGACCGTCTCCCAGCCTTTGGGAGCGTAACGCCAGTTGTGGGACTCGAGGATCAGGACTCTCTGCGTGCCGTAAGCGATCATGAAGCAGTAAACCACGTGATGGAGCTGACAGCCGTATCCGCAGCCCTTATTGATGTTACACACCAGCTTACGGGCTTTACTGCAGTCCTGCGGGTTCTGAGCCACAAATGACATGCGCAATTATAATTAGGACTGCACTTTTAGATTCAATAAAGTTGTACCAATGTAGAATGTGCACAAATAAAATAAAATAAAATAATAAACACAGACAAAGAAGAGAAATTAGATATGCAATCAAAATTATGACCACATTTGAGATTAAATGAATTCATACAATATAGCATGTGCATTTAAAATAAAATAAAACAGATGAGGAAGAGAAATGACATATGGGATGTAGCTACAGTTAGGACTGCATTTTAGATTAAATGAAGTTTTACCAACTGAAATACTCTGAAATGAATGCTAAACTTCAGAAGACTATTTCCCCTCAATCCCTTCACCGGGATGCAACGTTTGTTTCCAGCGCAAACTTTCAGGTTTTATGCAACAATGTCTGATGAGTTCATAGTCTCTAGTAAGAGCTGTCTGCCTTCATTATGAAATCAAATTCACTGCATGGAAGCAGGATCTCAAAGACACAAGAGAGAGAAACACAGACGGACAGAATGACTGAGACAGAGAGGCTCTTATCCCATACCATGGGATTTTAAGACTTTCATGAGATGCTCACTGGATATATTAGATCATATAAGTCATTCAGTGTTTGGGCAGGAATAACAGTTATCATGATAGAGATAAAGTGATTCTATGTGTCCAGCAGGGGAAGATTTTAGATCCATATATTTCACATCAGAAACGCTCTTTTATTTTTTTATTGTGCCATTAGAGGAAATGCGCTACGATAATCAAATTTTCTAGTGGCTCTTTCAAGTTAGTGTATTTTCTTAGGGATTTATTCATTTTTAGTGAAGGCTATCTAGATTTTATTCATAATCCAAATTCAATGGTGTTGGCACAGAGTTTGCTATAGCAGCAGATGAAGCACTCAAAGTGCAGCCTGAGCATATGCTAAATGCTATAACTTTAAATATTCAAAATAAAATGATCAATATTATATCAAATAAAATGTGGTGCTACTACAGTACAGTGATGGTACAGAAAGACAGTTTTTAATA
Source organism: Carassius carassius (assembly GCF_963082965.1). NCBI lineage: Eukaryota > Metazoa > Chordata > Actinopteri > Cypriniformes > Cyprinidae > Carassius > Carassius carassius. The sequence continues at coordinate 2,177,788 of NC_081772.1, forward strand.
AATACTATGGTATTGAATAAAACAATATTCTACTCATTAAAATGATATTCAATAAATTAAATTAAATATTCAATAAAAGTCAGATTCAGTAAATTACATATCAAATAAATTCAGATAATATAATATTAAAGTAGGGTCTATAAAACTGTGTATTTAAAACTTGCTTGCGTGCACGCACGCAAGCAAGCACGCACACACACACACACACTATGTCACACAAATCCGAAATTAGATAAATGAACTGGGATCTTTGGTAATTTCTCTTGGATTTATTTGACAAACAACTTTTTGCTAAAACTAATTATGTATGACTGAGGCACCAGAGTTGAGATTTAAAAGATGTTTAAATCTTTGAATATATAGATGAACTGACTTCACTTGCTCTTAAACTATGATTTTCATTAGCGGAGGTTTGTAAAGAAAATCAAACTTACCAACGGCATCAAAAATTCCATTTAGCAGGTGTTTAGTGCGATAAGACTGGTATAAAGTCATAGATCTCATATAAAGAGAATGGAGGGAGTAAGAAACAGTCTCAGAAAAGGACAACGGTTCAGGGGGAATCATATCAAAAGAAGATATTTCATTAGTGATGTTCGCTGAGACAAACATCTTTAATGCATCATTCAATTAGTTTGTGTTCCAGAGAGATTTCTCAAATCATGTCTTACCTCTTGTCATTTTCAGAAGATAAAAATCTTCATGGAGAATTACTTTAAATACCTATGTAAATGCATCTGAAAATACTTCTTAAATCCTCCCCTTTTTTGTTAGCCAAAAAAACTGTGACATGTATTACTCCCTGAAAGTTTAAATTAATATTTCAATAATTTCAAAAAATGTTCATGGTTTTCCATTGTTGATAAATAGTTTGCATATATATATATATATATGTTTATTTATAACTTTAATAAATTTTAACAAATTTAATAAGTGATTTATTTTGAAAAAAAAAAATTCTATGAAATTTATTGAAATGTTTAAATAAATGAACAAACAAACAAACAACCACTATCCTTCCATTTTTCTACTAAATCTTTTTTTTTCACTGTATATTTTGTTTTGTTTCACGGTTTCCATAAAATATAAACAAAAAAATCATTATCAACATTAATAATAATAAGAACAGAACACCAAATAACTGAGCAGTTAATCGTCATATTACTGTAGAATGATTTCATGTGACACTGAAGACTGGAGTAATGATGCTGAAAATACAGCTTTGATCACAGAAATAAATTACATTTTAAAATATATTCAAACAGAAAACAGTTGTTCTGAATTGTAATATTATTTTACAATTTTACTGTATTTTTACTGTATTTTAGGAGGAGTAACAGCAGGAGGAAGGGTCGTTCTGTACCTGCAGGTAGGAGATCCTGTTGTGCACCAGGTTGGAAAGATCTCTGGCCTCCTTCTCTCTCCAGTCTCCCGCTCCGTCCGCCTGACTGAGATCATGCAGGTCTATCATGATGGTTCTGCCAGAAACACACAGGAGACGCATCAAACATCCTCCTCTTTCAGCTGACGATGCAATGATCACCAGTGCTGGATAGTAACTGGTAAGTTTTTATATCAACATACATAATAATATACAGAACCGAACTTTCCACCTAATATATTTACTTAAGATAATTGACATATTTGCATGTTCACGCTTCTCTGACGTTGGTTGATGGTCACATGACATGCAGTTTTTTAGCAAGTGTTTTATTTTGATAATATAATTGATTTTAATTTTGCTTTTATGATTTAATTAGATATTAGCTTTTTATTAAACTCATGAACCCCACCAGGTGTGGAAACCTTGATGTAATGTAATATTTTAAAGGGATAATTCACCCAAAAAGGAAAATCTGTCATTAATTAACTTTGTTCATCTTTGCAACACAAATTAAGATATTTCTGATGAAATCCGAGAGCTTTCTGAACATGCATAGACAGCAATGCAACTGAAGCGTTCAAGGCCCAGAAAGGCAGTAAGGACATATATAAAATAAAAGGTCTTATGGGTTCAGAATGACATGAGGGATTATGCTACTAACTACAGTTTTTGTAACGTAATTTGGAATCACTAAAGGACTAGAATTTGTAAGTAATATTTTACCCAACACTGTATAGAGAATGGAACACGTTTTTGTTCTCTTTTTATTTCATTTAACCCCTTAACTGTCACTCACATTTTTGAACATAGACTATATAGTGGACGATTAAACTTACATTTTTATAATTAATGAATGAAAACATTTTGTGACATGATATTGAAGTACCATTTTCATGGTAATGCAATGTCTGATTTTAAAATGGGTTTTAAAGGATGAATTTTGAGATTTTAAGTTTTCAGTCGATATATAATTTCTGATGATTTCTAAAAAGGAAAAAGAGTAAAAAGGCAACGAAGAAGTCTCCTTTTATAATTTAGATTTTTTGAGGGTGCACTCTGGTCATAAATTAATCTACTACTTTTCCTACATAATTTTAACAAAAAACATTGATAAAATATAGATTTGGGATTCTTAGACCTTTCCAGCGAAATATAGTTTGTCAAGATTAGATTAGATTTAATTGTAATATAGTGAAGTAAATGTAAGCGTCCCGAATACAGGATTTAAAAGTAGTCATACTATATTACTAATTTGTATTACATCACGTCATCTGTATTCAGTAATGGACCATAATTTGTAAATAATCTACCCTGCACTGCTGATTACTTGTAGCACAATTCAAGATTTATTTTGACCAAATGTTGTTTCCAAATCTACCTCAACTTTTTGAAAAGAACAAACAATTCAAAACAATCTAGTCAAACCAAACTGAACAAACAATTGTAATAAATCATAATATCATATCAAAGACAAAGCTTTTCCATTTGATTTGTGTATATTGTCAATCCTTTTGTTCAGTCTTGTATTACTTCATAAATGAGAGACTCCTCAGGGAGCCGTTCGCTGGAAAACAGCACCACGTTAAATGTGTATCGAACAGTTATCTTTGTCAAACGGAAAAACAGGTGTGAATGTGCTGATGGAGCATCTGAGAGACACTGAGATAATGAGATATTAACAGCGTCTCTGACCGTGATTAGTCCACCGGGTGATAACTCAAAATTAAGTGCTGCTACATTTCTATTACGCCACTATTAGTGTCTGGAGCTGTTTCATACTAATTATGATCTTCATCATCCTGCTCACCAAAAACAATCCTGAATGTTATGAAAGCCGCTAAAACATGAACGACTCATATTTCCCCCCAAAAACAGAAGAATAAATAAATAAATTAGTTTTTTGCATTTTCACAGTAAATCTCATTTAATTTATACACTGCAAAAAAAAAAAAAAAAAACGCTTTTCAAGCTTAGATTTTTTGTCTTGTTTCCAGCCAAAATATCTAAAGATTCTTAAATCAAGAAGGATTTTTCTAGACAAGTAAAAATTATTGTCTTGTTTTCAGAAAATAAATTAAGTGAGTTTTTGTTTGAAACGAGCAAAATAATCTTATTTCAAACAAAAATATAGATATAGATATATAGATATATTTCGGCTGGAAACAAGACAAAAAAATCTAGTCTTGGAAAGCATTTTTTAGCAGTATATATATATATATATATATATATATATATATATATATATATATATATATATATATATATATATATATATATATATATATTGAAAAAGAAAAAAGATAAGACATTTTATTGTATTTGTTTTAGTATTTATCATATCATCATATTAAATTTTAAATAGAATATATATATATATATACTCTGCACTGTAAAAAGTGCTACACCCACAAAGTAGGTTTTATATATTTTAAATAGTTGTAATCTAGTTTATTTTATTTGTTTTATACTAAAAAGTATACATTTACTTCCTCTTTACTTAAAATATATCACTTTTTATATAACAATATATTTTAAATAAAACAATTGCAATTTATTTGGGTAGCTTTTTGTATGAGTTTGTTGTGTAAAAGAAATGTTATAAAAGTGAGTTGACATACACAATTTATTTGGGCAGCTGTCGATGTGGCATGTGTGTTCATCAAACTTAAATATTTAAAATAAAAAACACATAAAAATTAAGTTGGATTTATCCCTTTTTCACTGGACTTTCTGAGGCAGATGCTTCCTCGGCACTTCAACTGTTTGCACGCTGCAGCGGATCTAGATTTCAAGGACTGATTAACACGGTAAGTTGAGCAATATTAGCCGATTTACTGGTGATGTAATGTCAGGCGAAATCGTTTACTCAACTAGGGAGCTGAGGTAAGGTTTGCAAATTGTACTGTATAGCTAGCTATCCTGCACACATGGCAAGCTAAGTTGGCTGCACAGTGCTAAGCAGTGAGGTCTTGTAGGCAATGATCAGCAGCAGACAACAGCAGTTTTGTAATAGCAGACCGTGTTGTAATATGAAATTAAGTAAGTGCTTTAGTCATGCCTATTATGTTTTAAGACTACTTTGGCTTTATTTTTACCAATAATATCACTTTTAATCGTTAGTTAGCGTTAACTTAACCTGTTAACTGCCATTCACATTTTTTAACATATACTTGAAAGTGCATGATCCAAACCTATAATTCACGACTGAAAACATTTTGTAACATAATTTTGATGTACAATTTTCATGGTAGATGAATTTAAAATGGGTTTCAAAGGATGAATTTTGAGATTTTATGTTTTCAAGTGATATATAATTTCTGATGTTTTCTAAAGTGTGATAGAGAAAAAGGCAACAAAGAAGACTTTTTTGACGAAGGTCAGAACTCCTGTTATAATGTAGGTTTTTGGGGTGCACTCTTTCCATAAATTAATCTATTACTTTTCCTATAATTTTTAATAAAAAAGATTGGTAAAATATCTATTTAGCAGTCTTAGACCTTTCCAACAATATATAGTTTGTCATGATTAGATTAGGATTTAATTGTAATATAGTGAAGTAAACATAGGTGTCCCACCGAGGGGCCGGGTGACAGTTAACAGAAACTAATATTTGACATTCAACGGTAAAGTAAAAGTTCTAGACAGCACACATTAACATTAGTAACTGGCTATGCTAGTTTTAGTTAAGGCTAACAAACGATTATATTATTAAGTTATATTATTGGTCAAAATGAATCCCAATTAAAGTAGCCTTAAAACACATAGAGGCATGAGTACAGCACTTATACACAATCTTTTTTTTTCAAAGTGCTATGTACTGTAAATAAAGGTGACTTGACTTATTTAATTTCTTTTTAATAACACAGTCTCCGGTGGGGCATGCAGCTGACTCCTGGGGTGCTCGTGTTATCAGCAGCAGAGATGTAAGTGCATTTGATAGCACTGGCTCAAAACCATAAAACAATTTTAACCTAATACTTAAATATTTTAGATTTACCACTGGTTTTTAAACTTATTCTAACATGCATATTTTTTGGTCTTTAGATAACCAAGAGTTTTTGTTACCTGGGGTCTTCAAACTTCAGATACAAAAAACTTCAGTAAGAAAAACTTCAGAATAGATACAATTACAGCTATAATTATTCCCAGGTAAGTAAAACATAGGCAAAATTGCAAACAATAGTGTTGGCTCCATACAATTACATTTCTGAAGGTTTTATGTACCAACCACCAATAGAAGGCAAATATGATCACCTTTCTGCCTCCTTCTACTACTGCACTAATAGAAGCTTGATTCATATTGATAAAAACAGCATACTTAATTTTGTGAGATGCTGGTGATAGTGTGAGATCTTGTACAGTACAGTGGTAGTGGTGTGTGTATAGTAGAACCTTTTACAGCAATTGAATGGTTGAAATACAGAGGATCTCTGATTTGTGCTACTGTCATCAGGCAGTAAATTTTGATCAGATTTTACTTGTTAACAGGATCCGTCTGCCTATGTGGAGAAAAGGAGAGAAGTCGTAGTACTGAGATGCCTGATTGAGTACATGGGGGAGAGAAAAGAAGATCAGTGTCCACCATGTATGTACTGGGCTTAAAGCTACTTGTCTAATTTCTGTCTGTATGTATTACTATTGTGAATATATGGGGTAATTACTTTGCTCTTGAAAGATATTTAAAACAGTAATGTGATGACCAATAAGGTACAGGCAATGAAAATTGCATTGTTTTATTTTAATGTATGCTTTGAACCAGAAAAGACAACACTCATGCTACTGTAAATCATGATAGTATAGTACCCACACTCAATGACATTGTCATGGTAGACTTCACTCTGGTCACATGCTCTAGTCAAAGTATCCGTCTAGTATCCATCACCTTAAGCAACTAAAAAGTAAAATTTTGACTTTGTGTCTTATCTGTCTTCTACCAGTCTGCTATATTCATCTCATTACCTGTTTGTCTGACCAAACTCTTGATTCTTTTTTGTCTCCCCAATAGTCATGATGAAAGAGAGGTGCACGCTGAGCTTGGCAGTTCCCCACTGAAAACATACCATGCCATCAGCCAAACACGATTGGAATTATCATACAGTAGAAGGACAGCCCGTGGTCAGAGGTGTGCCAAACCTGTAGAAAACATGTTGCCTCCTGTTTGGACTTGCCTATGCCCACAACCTCAAGTATCCCTCAAAACTGGTGTATATTTCTGAGATATATCAGAGGCTCTTTGTGGGATTGGACCCCATGCATCCCATTGTGTATCTTTTGTAGGCACTGTTAAAAGTGACACTAGTTGACATTGAATAAATTTTATTGTCTTTAATCTGTCTTCCAATCTTTTTCTTCTTCAATTGAATTTGTAATTGTTATTGACAAAGTCTGTTTATGTAAAGTGATTTACTGTACTGCTTAGAATATATACATTTAGATTTATTTTCTGAGGTTATAGCCAGGACTTAATTAAAATGTTTATACACATTTGATCAGGTTAAATTTACTATGAACATAAAGTTCATAAAACCTAACTAAAATGAGTACAGGTTACTTGTAGCAACACATAAATACGTTACATGTACCAAGAAAATTAGGTTTATCTAACTGAGTATTATAGCACTTATTAGTTAACTCAACTTGATTTTGTTGTGTTTGAATTAAGTAATGTTACAGAGTTTATTATACTTGAAAAAGGCTGCAAGTTGACTCAACTTAAAACATCCAATGCAGCCACTTGCCTCACTTTTTATAAGTTAGATCTAGGTATTACTTTTTACAGTGTGTATGTGTGTGTCTTAACCACGGCACGAGTGGAACATTATTGGAAAGTGTTTCAAACATGGAAAGATGTCAATAAAACATCTTTTAAACAATATATCATGTAGTATTTCATTAACCTCGGGCAGTCATCAGTGTCCACAGCTCGTTAGTGCTCTGTAAATGAAGTCTAAAGAAGAGCATTTCATGACTATATACTCATTATGTTTCACTTAACCTGTACGAACTGTGAAAATGGATACATTTTGACCACAAATAGAAATGTTATAATTTAGAAATTTATTTAAAAACTGAAAATTGGTTATTATATTTAAAAATATACAGAAAATAACTTTAAGTTTGGGCTCTGTTGTTAATTGAAACCTTATAGTTATGTTAAAGGGCTCCCTATAGTTTAGAGCTACATTTTAATTATAATAGAATTTATTTAAAGAAAGAGCAATTTGTTCAGTAAACCACTGTTTAATAAAAAATAAAAAAATTTATGATCAAATGTGTCGTTAAAATGTGTCGTCAAAATCGAGGTGTGTACCGAACCGTTACACCCCTAGTGTATATTATGTGTTTTTAAACGTAATTCAGCAGCTACATGTTCTTCATTAAAAAACGTTTTCTTATTTCACATTGAAAAAATATTTACTTTTTGTCTTCATTACAATAAAAATAATTCAGAAGCTATTGTCACAATGCAATAAATCGTAATACTTCGAAAATATTCTTTGTGTTCTTTATGCAAAATGCAGCGTCTTAATTATTGTTTTGACTTTGTCACGAAATATGTCCTAAACATGTTTTGAGAGACTGACTGAGTTGAAATCTAAACTGTTTCTCCAAGTCAATATTAAGGTTAAATTAGAGCAAATCAAGTCTATTTCATCTATTTTAGAGCTCAATACTCTAACTGTGTGTCTCATTTGTGTCTATTTTAATTTCTCCTAAAGAATTAAAGACAAAGCTTGAATGACACCTCCAGCCAGATGAGCAATAAAAGATAATGGCCTGTTCTTATCTGACCTCTGTTGATGGCCGAGGTCCTGCAGCAGCGTCTCTGTGTGTTTCTGTCTGTCTGACGGCTCCACGTGACTCAGCTTCTGTATCTCGCTGTGAATAAAGTACCACAGCTCTTTCACTCCATTCTCCACCTTCCTCCGCAGTTCCTCCTGTTCTCGACCCGGGCCAACTGAGAAAGAGAAGAGAGATTAACAAAGCAATAATGTCTGAAACACTGTAAAGGCAATCACTAAATGGCCTTAGTAGCTACACAATGTATGTCGTTGAAAACTGCTGTTGACTCACCAGCTATTACTCTTGACACATATTTGTTTTATATAAAAATATGGCAGGTAGATCTGTAATAGTCAGTGAGTTTTTAAAGAAAATGTGAAAGGTTGCAACTGCTGTGAATCTTCCCTAAAGATTTAGTCCTCTTTCTTAATTTCTTTTCACTTGTTTCTAACTCTACATTTCTCTGTCTCCATCTCCATGCTTAATCTCTACGGGACGGGTGACCCTGGATGAAGGCTCTGTTCCAAATCCTAGTGAGCTGCCCTGCTGTATACCGCCTACATAGACAGCATCCTAATTGAAATAGAACCTCAGAAGTGACTCATTTAGATGCTCTCTTTTCAAAATTTTCAAAAGTTTTCAAAAAGTTACCAAGCTAACAATTTGATACAATAATGAGCATAAAAATACTCAGATATTGGATTGGAACTTTAAATATTTAATTATTATTATTATTATTTTTCATTAAGCTTCAGTGTTCAATGAAATATCAGTTTATTTGAAGTTTTATAATTCAGACATATAACAACAAATTTATTTTATTTAGACAAATGATACACAACTTATATAAGAAAATATATTATATACTGTATATAAATAATTTGTCATCTATCTATAAACATGTATACACAAACACAAATATATATATATATATATATATATATATATATATATATATATATATATATATATATATATATATATATATATATATATATATATATATACATTTAAACTATTTCAATGATAATTTCACTATTACTTTGTTTTGGTATTAAATAAAATATCATAGATTTTAAATATTACAAATACATCTCTAAATCTAAGAAATATTTATTCCTCCTTATATTTAGAAATTTGTCTAAACTATAAAACTACAAATCAGGGTTTTATTATAGTTAACTAAAAACTAAAACCCTGAGAAACATTTCTTTTATCGTTAACTGAAGAAACACACACACACACACACACGCACACGTATATATATATATATATATATATATATATATACATATATATATATATATATATATATTTTTTTTTTTTTTTTTTTCAGATTTTTGCCAAGGCAACATTTATCATTTTTATTTATTTCAACTTGATGTACAAATCAAAAACAACAACAACAACACCAGAAAACTACCTAAAACTAAAACAAATAAAAATGAATAAAAATTGTGTCGAAGCTTTGTTTAAATAATAATAATAAAAATGACAAAAATGCACAACAAAATCACTTAAACTGTAATTTAAAAATGAGTTGTAGGTGAGCAGCTCAGTAGGGTTTGTGCAGAGCTGCTTTCTCCTCTAATCCTGCTCTCATTACAGCAGAGGTGACCTGAGTCAGATACACAGCATCTATCTGCACTCTTCTGGTATGGGGTGAAGATGACGATGACGATGATGATGATGATGATGATGTTGGTTATTTTTGGCAGATCCTGCAGCAAGGAGATTTCCCCGACCCTGACCCGTTCCCTACCCATGATTATGTATGCAAAGACTTGAATGCAGTACATACACATACATGGACAGGAACGTGTGCAAACATTCAAACTCTACCTACACAATGACTCATGCTGTTGTGCTTCTGTTACACCTACATGGACGTCTATCTGCAAGTCTACACCAGAATATAAACAAATATATATATATTTTAATGATAAAAAGCGTTATTGCATCCCAGTTTCATATGCAACTGTAAGACTTGGGGTGATTTCCCAGAAAAGTATTCCATATGTATTTGCCAGCGCTGAAGTCTTCATTTTAAGCCCTGGGTGGAACTGCACCCACTTTTGTGATTTATATTTGAATGAAACCAATCCAGTCTAATTTGAGAAAACTAAGCGCTCTTGATGATGCATAGTTTGTTATATCTGCCACAAAATATTCCTAAAATAAATATAAATTGTTTACTGGCTGACAAAAGGAAATTAAATTCTTGTAAGAATTGTGGGCAGAATAAAACATTACTCAATCGATTAAAAGGCTTTAACTGTTCTGATGGTACAGTAGTAAACATACGACTATGCTATTTTATTACATTTTGTCGGATTCATCGCATTAAATTAATTGATAACGGACAGCCATTATAAACCACTTAAAATGCTGAATTTTAATCCAAATAAAGCACTGTTTTTAATTATTTTTTGCTTTTTTCAGTAAAATATCTACAAATCTTTGAAACCAGATACATTTTCGAGAGAAGCAATACTGCATAAAATAAGATTTTTATTATTATTATCATCACGAATGTATTTTGTCTAATTCCATATAACAATGATTTCTGATCATGTGACACTGAAGACACTTTTAACCAACATCATACATTAGATTTTACCATATATTCAAACAGAAGACAGCAGTTTTAAATTGCCACAATATTTCACAATATTATTTTTACTGTATTTTTTAACAAACAAATGAGCATAAGATACTAAAAACTTTTTTTTTAAATTACCAACCCCAAACTTTTTAAGTGCAGTACTAATCTTTGAAGTTACTTAGATTTAATTTAGTAGATTATACAGTGAATTTAATTTTATTTATATCTAACTGAACTGCCAGATTCTCTTGCTTTTTACTTAAAATAAGTGGGAAAAAAACAAAAAAAAAAAAAAACAATTCAACAAAACGTGTTCATATTAAAGATGCATTCTCTAAAAACATCTCATAAAATCTTTGATTTTGTGTTTATCTGGCCAGTGGAAAGTTTGGTTAGGGTTCAGAAATGGGGACTCAGTCCTGATGATGTCCTCTCTTACCGTCTCCAGATAATCTCTGAAAACTGTGGATCTTCTGTTTGGCTCGGCTTAGCTGTTCCTCAAGAGACCGCAGTCTTCCTGATGATATTGGCCCATCCGATTGTCCTTCTGGAATCCTGCAAAACACATGGTTCGTTAGCAAACTCTTTCCGCAGCTCAAAGCATTTGCAAACTCGCGGCATCCATGAAGAAAGCAATCAGACCGCCAGCACTGCTTAAACAAACACAAAACTACATCAGGCTCAATATGTTGATTCACTGGAGCCTGATTACCAATTGGCCTTGAATAAAATGATCATAAATATCTGCTATGATGTTCAATAGCGTTTAGTGCGCTGCATAAATTAGCTGCTTACATTCGTCTAAAGCATAATTGCTAATTACAGTTTGACTGTTCGTTTCTATTCAGCTGATTTAGATGAAATCACCCCTCAACTAATGAGCCTTTGGGAAACTCTGCATGACGCCAACAAACGCTCATTTAACATCACATATCATATTGCCATTATTTACTGAATGTTTACTGAAAATTTCCATTTGTTTCTATACGGTGGTAAACGGGGCAATATCCGTCCAAGTGCCGAAACCACTTAGTAGATCGTTTATATTACATATTAATATGTTAATCATGCAGTAATATTAATACCACTGCTGCATGCATTTGCATGAGGGTCTGTGCAAAAGAACAAAGATTAGTTTGGATAAATCAATAGAGCATGTTAGCACAGTTTGCAAGTGTGGAGGAGGGAATACTAATTGATTCAAAAGATGCAAAAAAAAGGCTGTAAATTTATAATAACAAAAACAACCCTGAGTGCTGAGGAAACAAAGGCTTTTTTTCAAATTTCTTTTAGAAATTGACACTTTTATTCAGCAGGGATGCCTGGATGTGGATAATTGAACAGTTGATGGTCCCCATTGACTTGTAAATGGCTACCGTCAACTTTTTGCTTACCAACATTCTTCAAAATATCTTCTTTTGTGTTCAACAGAAGAAAAAAAAACAATGACCTCACACACGTTTGGAACTTGAGGGTGAGTAAATCATGACACAATTTAAATTTTTAGGTGTGCTATCCCTTTAAATATCTAGGAAACCAGCAGAGAGGAAAAAGAAAAAGAAATTGGGAAGCTTGTGGCTTTCTGGTTTTCGCAGTGAAGCTCGTTTCCCTTCGGCCCCTGAACGTTTGATTAGAGATTACACAAGGACCCTATCAGCTCCCGTATGGTACTGACTACTAGATACTTAAAACACACTTCAAAGGGCACAGATGGCTCAGCGTTTAAGGCTAAAAATATATATCTGCAATATATCCAAAAGGTAACTATATACATATATATATATATAAATATATATAGTTACCACAAAGTGCCTGAGGACTATTGAATTTAAGTACAAATGAAACATGTTATTAGAGGACAGAAAAGCTCAGTTCAATTCCATCTAACGAGTACAAGACACGAGCATCAGAAGAGCAGAACTGCTGATGGAGAGCAAAACAGAGTCTGATACCGAAGCAATAGCAGTCAAATGACATTACAGCCAGTGAATTACTGTCAGTCACTGCCACATGCAGCACTGTGAGAGAAAATAACAAGAGTTGCAAGATTAGTCAGGAGGAGATGATGGAGACAGAAGCCTGAAGATCACACAGATACGCCGATGAGAACGAGGCATGGAAGATCTGAATACTGCGAAATGATTAGTGAACATGAACAAACCTCTAATCCTACAGTAAGTTTGCTGTTACTTTTTAAAGCAATCATACTGAAGTATGAAACCACTCTGAATACCATAGTAAATACATACCAACATGTTAAAATCATGCAAAACACCCTAGCAACTGCATATCATCGAGTTACAACCATCTAGGACACCCTAGCAAATGTATAGCAACATTACAACCATCCAGATGTCACACTTCACTTGGAAAGAATGAAGGAGCCCAGTAAACAATTACCGTCTTTCAACGTTGAAATATGGTTGAAAATAAGTCGGTCTGCCTGGGACTGGTTTACGACGTGATTTCAACTAAGTAGTTTAGGCTGGACTGTTTGACTACGTGTTTTCAACTGATCATGTTTTCAACTGATAATCTAAAGACAGCTAGATAATCTGTTATACATGCTAAAACAACGGAGAAAACAAATTACCAAACCATGTTCATTATTATCTTAAATAAATGTAAAGAGTTTTACATATTCCGTCAAAGTATAATTACCCCACCCCACCAGGTGGCGGTAATGCACCATTAAAGATAGTTGCCAACCGCCATTAAAGCGACAGAAGAAGAAGCGAAGAGGCGCGTGAATGTGGCGCGAAAAAAGCCCAGGCAGCCAACCGCCAGATTCCAGAAAGCTCTTCACGACTCAGAAAGCAGCTGTGTAAAGTAAGTAGCTATGACAAAATAATTAGATATGATAGCAAAATAAGTGTAACGTTATAAACGTTTACCTTATTTCAACCAAACCTGACTTTTTTTATTGTAAACGTAAGTACTGTAGCAGTAGCTAGCTAGACATTCGGCTACCATGAGTGTCCACAGCCACACCACGGATGGAAAGTTAGCTAATAAATTACCCAAATGCGGATATTAATAAGCCATTAAGGTTTAACTGTTTGTGATTATTTTGTAACGTAGTAATTTTATATCGAGGTAGATATCCAGATTAATTAATTTTAGTTTTGTTTATGCTATTTATAAACTTCCTTTACAACGTTACCTCAGCTAGGTTGCCTAACTTAACTGATAGAATTTAGCTGTACGGCTAAGTGTTTAGTTTTGTGTTTTTTCTTCAAGCTAACAAGCACAAAACCCCATTGAACTGGCTAACACTACCATTAGACAACCAGAGAGTCCTGCATCTTCAGACAGTAATTTCATGTTTTTATTTATTCTACTTGTTCACAATGCAAATGCAATATAAAGTATTTTTAAGTCTGGGTTCAAAACAAAGTATTTCAACCATTCCTGTTCCTTTTTCAGTTTCTGGATGTTCTTTTTCAACGCATCACCGTTCACCCACAAGGTCTGAATCATTAGAAGCATTTAGTCCACAGTCAGCCAGTAAGTCAGTAAAAAAAATTTTTTTAATTGGCTAGTACAATTTTCTTTTTCATGTCCATGATCAATTGCATTCTTCATAGTTGTAATTTATCCTACCTCACTCATTGACATTATTGCAGGAATAAAAAACGATTTCATTGAGCTTCAACGAAGGTTTTTTGTTTTTGTTTTTTTTTTGTTAAGGGTCTATGCGTTCTCGCACACCTCAGCGTGGAGTTCGAAAGCAATCACAGTCCGGGAGCAGAAAAGGTCGGGCGTCCTCATCCAGTGAGTCCATGATCAGTTGCATTCTTCATAGTTGTCAATTCTCCTACCTCACTTATTGACATTATTGCAGGAGCAGCTGTCTTTAAATTTTAATGAGCTTCAACTTTTTTTGTTTGTTTTTTCAGGATCTAGGCGTTCTCGCACACCTCAGCGTGGAGTTCAAATGCCATCACAGTCCGAGAGAGGCTTGTTCCCCATGTCTCAAGCTAGTACGTCCATGTTCAATATTTATTATTGTATGATTCTTTAATAATCATAAAGTAACAAAAATAAATAAATTAATGTAATTTCTTCCACAGAATACCAGAAGTCAGTGCTTGGAAAGCTAGTAGAAATTCTTGATGAGATAAAAAGAGTCGGAAGGCACTATGAGCCACTGAATTCTGCTGTCCACGTTGCTAGGCTAGAAAACTTTGAAGATTTTGCTGAAGAAGAGGCAGCTCTCAAGGAACGCAACCTCTGGGAACAAAAGGTATGATTTCCACAGAAATTGGACTAAACCGTGTCAATAAGACTAGACCTCCAAGTCTCCAAAAAGTCGAAATTATCTATATTGTGCAAAAAATATGCTTTTTGCAGCATCTTTTAACATGCACACAGCTTTATAGGATGTGTTATTGTATGGATGAATCAACATGACTAGTTCCCATTTAAGCTCAATCTGGCAACAAACAGTATATTTACAACACCATTGGTTTATTCATAATGTATTGAGTGGCTTTTCATGTGTCATGTACAGGTGTCCCAGCTCTCAAAGGTGGGAGGGAGGAATAACAAAGACTGCGTCCATAAAGTTATGGACAGGTATTAAACAACTGTCACATGCTCAGAATATAGAATGTAATTATGCAGTTAAATTTTTACTCATTTTCTGCTCTGTTTGCCCTCCTCTTAGCACATATAAAAGCATAAATGCAGAAAGAGATGATTCATTAGGAATAACGCAAGCATAAAGGAATATTTGTAGAATGTAGGCGTTGACCTCACTATGATTTTCTGCATGTTTTCTCAAGCTTTTCACCAACAGCCTAATGGCTGCTTTCAACATGAAGAGGCGGGGTCGCAGTGATACCGTTCATTACTCTGTGGTAAAAGGTAACTGCATTTTTCATGTTTATACAGTTGCTTCTCAAATTAGAATAGTGGAAGAGTCTATTCATTTTAGGAATTCAACTTAAAAGGTCCAATATGTAAATTTCTTCGCCGCTGGGGGTTGCTAACCTCTTACAAGACACACGCGACACGAGTCCTGGAATATAAAGCAATATTGACAATTCTACCGAAATACATGGAAGTGTTGAATTACTACTCACAGGTCAGTTTATTAGACGAATGAAACTTGCAGCGCTGTTTCACTTGGTCAAACCGTTACACGATCAAACTAAACTAGTGTTTTGTAAGTTATAATGTTATTCTATGTGTTAGTTTGTCTGTATGAGACTAGCAGTAATTTCAACATTAGAATAACATACAGATCTTATAATAACATTTCATCAAGTAAACTATATAACATTGATTAGTTTTACATACATTTTCTTACCTGTCTAATAAATTATATGTAAGAGCAGTGTCAAGTGGAATTTAGTCTCGGACATAGAGCCCTCAACATCTTGAAAACACCGCGCTGATGTTGATCCACGTTTTAGTTTTTTTTTTTTTTTTTTTTTTTTCATCTCAGCTTGCCATGGTCCATAATGTTTGAACGAAACAACAAGCATGCAGGTAGACATTTCGAACTACACAGTTGTCCATGTCTGTCGCCTTGGTTACAATCAGAGGGCTCTGGTTACTATCCTGTTGTTAAGTGATGACGTAAGAAGCGCTGTTTCCGGGTCCAGGCCTCAACTCGCTTCACTTGAGAATACAACCTCAGCAGCCGTTTATGAGCACTGTTTATTCATATTGATAATTTAAGCTAAACGCTTTCAATCTTACGGTATACACCACAGTCTCCGTACTCACAGCGTCCCAAACACAAATAATTTTTATATACAGTATATTTTTTTATATATATATTTTCATTGTCTGGCTATCTGGGACTTCGGTATGGAGTTATAATAATAAGTAATAATATATATAATATATTATATTATATATATTATAACTTATTATTATATATATATTATAATATAATAAGTTATAATATATATAACTGGGGCGGATAATTATTTAATTTAAAATTTCTCTGAAATTAAAAATCTTTGGGGACTTTTGGGATATTTTAAGTACACAACTGCAGGGTTGTAACACTGTTCAAGTGATTTGGGAATATTTTATTACAAAATTCCTACATATTGGACCTTTAACAGGTGAAACAAATTTATTATATAGACTCATTACATGCAAAGTGATTACATGCAAAGAGATTTCAAGCCTTTATTTGTTATAATTTTGATGATGGCTTATGAAACCTACAAATTCTAAATTTCAGAAAATTTGAATATTACATCAAAATTGATTAAAAAAAAAAGGGGATTTTAAATCCAGTAATGTTGGCTCTCTGAAAAGTATAATCATGCATATGTACTCAGTACTTGGTTTTTTAAACGGAATTTATTTTATTTTTATGTATTAGAACAAAACTGTGTGGTGTCTATATTAAGGCACTGGGCATTTCAAAAAAATCTTTGCTTTTTTCTAAATAAATTATTTATTTCCAGTTTAATTTTCTGATTTCCCATGGGCCCCCTTCACTAGTTCTCTTGGTCCCCCCATTTTTTAAATCCTGGAATCACCCCTGCTGAATACATATGCATGATTATACTTTTCAGAGGGCCAACATTTGTGTATTTACAATCTTTTTTATGTAATATTTTAATTTTCTGAGATTTTGAAATTGGGGGTTTCTTAAGCTGTAAGCCAATAATCATCAAAATTACAACAAATTTAAGGCTTGAAATATCTCACTTTGCATGTAATGAGTCTATATAATATATTAGTTTCACCTGTTAAGTTGAATTCCTGAAATTAACTTTTTCATGACATTCTAATTTGAGGAGCACCTGTGTATATATCTACTTTAGCTTACCAATTGTATTTCTTTTGGCAAGGTATGCAAATCCATGCAATTGATAATGAAAATACAATGTGTAGTATGTAAGATGATGTAAGACGTGGTTTATTCATGCACCATCTAATATATTTTCTTTTGCAGCCGCAGTAATGAAGTGGAGTAAAACAGCCACAGAAGTGGAAATCAGGGCTGCCATGGCTGAGACACTTAAACATGCTCCAGGGAGAGCTGGAGGTGGAGGTCGCAAAGTGTGAACATTTAGTGTACATTTTCTTTCTTAGAGTTGTGGTTTATTGACTCTTGGAAAGTGAACTGTGTTGGTTACTGGACCGACCTGTGTTTATTGCACTGACTCTGTGAAATATATGTGTTGGTTACTGGACCGACCTGTGTTTATTGCACTACTCTAATGTGAAATCTGTGTTGGTTACTGACTGTTTGCACCATTTAAAATGTGCTGTTTTAATAAAGTTATTAAAAGCTAACCATTTAAAGCTTTATTTCTTTCTTATGTTAATATAAAATGTTATTTGGCATGTTAATGTGGACTTGAGAATTGACAATAGGCATTTAGTAAATGTTAAAGATCGACCTGTTTTCAACGTTGAAAAGTAGGACAAATTCACGTCTTTTCAACCTTCAGTGGACCGTAATTAGACGTTGAAGATCGACCTGTTTTCAACGTTGAAAAGTTGGACAAATGTGACGTCTTTTCAATTTTCATTTTCAACCTTCAGTGGACCGTAATTAGATGTTGAAGATCGACCTGTTTTCAACGTTGAAAAGTTGGACAAATTTGACGTCTTTTCAATTTTCATTTTCAACCTTCAGTGGACCGTAATTAGACGTTGAAGGTTTACGTCTATTCAACGTCTAATAGACGACTTTTTGCTAGCTGGGAGAAGATCCCGGAGAATACAGAAGTTTGGTTTTAATTCAACCCACAAGGAGATACACATGAAATAAATAAATAATGACATTCAACAGCAGACAGAGAACTGAGAACACTATTTAAAGACACAGACACTGATGGGAAATGGCTGGAGCCAAATTAACTAAACGGGGAACATCTGGAACTAATGGAACTGCGGGCACATGACCAAATAAGGAAAACAGGAACTAAGACCGGGGTAAAATGTGGAAACTCAAGTCCACAACAGTGACACCAGAACACTCTAGCAACTGCGTAGCAATGTTACAATACTCCAGAACATCCAAGCAAATGCACAGCAACATGTTAAGGCCAGCCAAAACGCAATAACAGTTTGCATAAATATCTGGTAAAAAACCCCCAACAAAAACAGAACACTCTAGACGATTTAAAACCACTCAAAACATCTTATCAACCACAAAGCAACATGGTAAAGCCACCAATAACATCCTGGCAACCACACAGTGATGTGTTAAAAGCACCAGAACACCCTAGCAACCGTATGACAGTGCCCTGCTGGCAATCATCCCAAATGTTGTGTCAACACAAAACACAATAGCTGCAATGTGGGGGAACTTTTCCGCTGATAGTCAAAGTCTGGCTGCACATACTAAGTGCAGTGGGATTATATTCTTAATCATTCAAGCTTTTTCATTTTTTATGTTTATTGTGTGAGTTCTTGGCAAACGCCACTATGAGGAATTTATGTAGCTGAATATTCTCCAGAGCTCTGTGGCAATTTTTAATTTCAGATATAATAATGCTATTGACAGAAAGCACACATATTTCCAGCCAGCCTGAGGGTGTGGAGCCCTGCATCTCTATAAAACAAATCAACGTTATGATGTGTGGAGAAAGCTTCCTAATAATGCACCACACACACACACACACACAGACGCACGCACGCACACACACACACACACACACGAAGAGGTCGTTGTCAGAGACCATTTCATTACACATCAACAAACGCTGCAAACATTTTATTGCCTTTTGCATCAATTCCCATGTTTATGTATCTATCCAGCAGGTTTTTATCATCACTTTATGATGGTAGTATGTGCATGTATAAATAACATAAAACACTATAGTGCCTTCTGGCATTTAAACAGTGCTTTATTGAAGATATTCTTTTAGGAAATGTTTTGTTATTTTTGGGAGAAATGGGGGCTCTCATCAACTGTTTCAACGTGGGTGCATTAATCCAATTTTTGGTATGTTCTCAAATAATTTAAAATATTTATGTATTTTTATGTTTTATTTTCTATTTATTTGACAATTTTTTTTATAATATAACAAAATCAAATATACTAATGTTTTATTTGTAAATGATAAAATCCTATCTATATCAATATTATAAACATAATATATTAGTTATCTATAATGTTGGTATTGGTGGTTTATGGGGACTCTCCATAGGAGTAATGGTTTTTATACTGTACAAACTGTACCAACCCTACACCTAAACCGACCCCTCACAGAAAACTTTCTGTATTTCTAGATTTTCAAAAAAAAAAAAATACAGTACATATATATATATATATATAATTAATTTATCAAAAGCACTTGCAACAAATGCTGCAGGACTGCTTTATAAGCTCTAGTCTAATTAAATCTTGCTTTAGTAAACCCCACTAATAAATACAGCTGTTTTATAATCAATATTCCTCCAGTTCTACAGGCCAAGGATGCTGCAAGATCTATCAGAGATCTGGGATTGATGTCGTGGACCTCCAGGTTTAGCGCAGATCAATGGGAGACTGAGACCAGATTGAGGCTGAAAGACACACATGAGCATCTTTTTGGAATTAAAGCACAGAAGACATTGATCAGATCAAGATTTAGCCCGATAAAGACAAATGACCAGAGTAGCTCTGTTCTCTGCTTATGGGCCATAGATTGGTTCTCTGGAGATGATTTTGAGGAACTACGCTACAAACTATCAAATGCATGTTCAGTTTCAAGCACACTTCCCTTACAAATCAGCCCTGTGAACACTTTTCACGATGAGTTAATTGTGGCAGCTGTAATCTAATTATTTCTTCAATTCATTTGGCAGTCCTACTTCACTGATGATCTTTTCAAGAACAGCACTTTCTCCAGTTTCTCTGCAAAAACACTCTTTCTCGAGCATATTGCACAATCCTCAGCGTCAAAAAGTCACCCAGTGAAACCGTGAGAGCACTAAATTTGCCTCAGTCTTCTCTCCTCAGTATAAGCTCTTTTAAAAACTTGACTTTCTCCATCTGAACTGCAGAAACATCCCTCACATCCCTCTAGAACATCCTGCAAAAACTCCTTATGCTCCGTCGTGCTGCAGTCGAGCTCTGAGTCACACTCTGTGTGCTTCAATATAAATTTTTGTTATTGAGGGAAAAAGAAATATGAGTTCAATTTACATTGTGATTTATTTTGGCATTTTAATTTAGGTAATTAAAATTTGAAATAAAAATATGTATAATTTAAAATAATAATAAATATTTAAACATACACATTTTAAAATCAATATTATATTTATGAATTAACTTTGATCCAAAGCAACTTACAAAAATATTAATATTTAATATTATGTTAATTACATTATATATTAAATTATTATATTAAAAAAACCTCTTGGACTGTTTGACTCAGTTTTACTCAAAAGAACATTTATAAATATGGGATTTTGTTTATAATTAATAATATTAAAACAACAATACAATAATATATACACACACACACACACACACACACACACACACACACACAAACACACATATATATTATGTGTGTGTGTGTGTGTTTTCACATATATATAAATACATTGCTCTTATAATATTTTCTAACATTTTATAGCATATTATTATTAATATTAACAACAAACAAATAAATATAAAATAAAAATATAAAAACACTGCACTGTAAGAGCTCTACGTGCTTCAATAAACAAGTCATTATTGTGAAGAAAAGAAATATGATTTCAGTTTACATATGTATTGTTTTTGGCATTTTAATTAAGTTTTATTATTAATATTTCACTTACATTTATGCATTAAAAAAACGAATTATAAAGAAAAAAAAAACTATTAATATAAAATATTATAAAAGTTAAAATAAAAATGTATAATAAAATTTTAAATAAAAATATTCATGATATACTATAATAATTATATCATATCATATATTAAATTATTATATTAATAATAATAATAATATACATATTTTAAGGCAAGGCAAGTTTATTTATATAGCACATTTCGTACACAATGGTAATTCAAAGTGCTTTACATAAAAGAAAGTAAAATGATCATGAAGAACAAAAATAAAACAAGCAATTTTAAAACTTTGGAAATTATTAAAAAATTTACTTATTTAAAATGAATTTAAAACAGTTAGAAATGGAAGATTATTTTACATAAAATACAGTGCAATCGTTTCGGACATCGCACAGTGCTCATTCAATAAATGCACAGCTAAACAGATGAGTTTTGAGTCTAGATTTAAATGTGACTAGTGTTTTAGCACATCTGATCTCTTCTGGAAGCTGATTCCAACTGCGGGCGGCATAGTAACTAAAGGAGGACTCCCCTTGTTTTGTGTGAACCCTTGGTATTTCTAACTGACTCGATCCTAATGATCTGAGTGCTCTGTTAGGTTTATATTCAGTGAGCATATCTGCAATATATTTCGGTCCTAGGTCATTTAGTGACTTATATACGAGTAAAAGTACTTTAAAATCAATCCTAAATGTAACTGGAAGCCAGTGTAAGGACCTGAGGACTGGCGAATATGCTCAGATTTTCTGGTTCTTGTCAGAATCCTGGCAGCAGCGTTCTGGATGAGCTGCAGCTGTCTAATGGTCTTTTTGGGAAGAGCCCATTACAATAGTCCACCCTGCTGGTGATAAAGGCATGAACTAGTTTCTCCAAGTCTCGGCTGGAAACAAAACATCTAATTCTTGCACTGTTTTTTTAAACGATAGTATGCTGATTTAGTTACTGCTTTGACATGACTATTGAAACTAAGGTCTGTCTCCAGAATCACACCAAGATTCCTGACTTGATTTTTAGTTGTTTGACCCCTAGAGTCAAGGTATGCATTCACCTTGAACACTTCATCTTTGTTTCCAAATGCAATGACTTCAGTTTTTTCCTTGTTTAACTGAAGAAAGTTCTGGCACATCCAACTTTAATTTCATCAATGCATTGGCAGAGGGAGTCAATGGGGCTGTAGTCATTTGGAGATAAGGCTAGGTAAATCTAGCCCTGGTTGACAACTACTTTTGGACTGTTTGACTCATTTATAAACATGAGATTTTGTTTGTAAAATTAATTAATAACATTAAAACAGCAATACAAATAATATACATATATTATATTTTGACACTTTTTATAGCATGTTAATTTTTATTAATTAATTATTATTAATAAATAAATATAAAATAGAATGCATAGAAACATTGCACTGCAAGAACTCAATGCACTTTAATGAAAACAATAATTATTGAGGGGGGGGGTATGATTTCAGTGTGCATAGTGTTTTTTTTAGCATTTGTATTATTTTAGGTAGATAGTTTGTCCTGAGAGCATTTATGAACACGGATTTTCATTTCTTCAGAAGCTCATACCTTTCCATTTCTCTTGTTCTGTTGGGAGCACAAGAGCTTTAGTGTCCAGGGTGCTGAACTCACATCAGACAGAATCGGGTCAAACACTGCAAATGTGAGAAAGATCTGTGGTGGCACACTTCAAACTGTGTCTCAAATATAAAATTCACATACAATTAAACCTATAAAATGCATCTGCTTTTGCTTAGACTGTCAAATGATTACAATTTTAAATACTTGCAAACATTAATATTTACTGAGAAAAGCCCCCAAATGAAGACAATTCGAAAATTCTTATTTATATGAAATAAACACTACAATATTCCTTCTAAGCAACAGAATGGATACCAGCAACAGAAGCATCAAACTAGCTAAAATCAACCTAAAAATAGTTTCATCCTCGTCTCTGCTGGTCTTTCTAGCACAGACGTTAAAGGAATAATTCAGCCAAAAATGAAAATCCTGTTATTATTGTCTCATGCTCTTTTTGTTGCAAATCCGTATTCTGTTATTATAATTTTTTAATCTGTGGAACACAAAAACAGAATTTTGATGGTTAAAAATGTCACATTGGTGAAATGGTTTTGGGTGTTGGTTTATGTTCATGTTTTAGTGTTGCCTGTAAGTACTGTTGGTTAGTTGTGTTCATGTATATATTCTTGTTTTTCCTAGTCTAGTCAAGCCAAGCCATGTCTGTGTTTGTTGTTTATCTGCTCTTTTTTTTTGGGAAGCAATAAAACTGCACTTGGGATATCACGATGCTCGCCTTCAGTGGACACTAATTACAGAAAATAAAGAAATTGTAATTTATGGATCATGGCGTGCAAAAATTCAAATGATTTGCAGAAAAGGCCTAATATGAATTTAATCTGACGAGTTCAAAAATATCAATCATTCATGTGAAAATGGGCTGAGAAGTAATGTAGTGATCAGGCTCAGATTCGAACAGGAATCATGTGTTTGTGGCAGTTTTTCTGCTGATTAAGGAATAATACAAGACTTCTGTACTGTTGTCGAAAGCAAAAATACTATGTAACACATCATATTTTGGAAGAAATTGTGACATGCTTGAGCAAAACAGATACTAACTTAGGAATCTGCACCCCGATATTAGTATGAAACAAGTATTTCATTCAGCAAATATGAAGCAGGGCAGTGTTATCTGACTATATTGATTTACCGTAGTGACTGAGCCATGCGCCGCAGGTCTTCATTCTGCTGTTTCAGTCGCTCCAGCTTGGTGAGGATCTTCGCCAGTTCACGGCTGGAGCGTGGCGCATGTTCGTTGTCTCTCACCAGATGTCCCCCGATATAAAAGAGCAATGTCCCCCAGGCCAACAGGACCAGCGCTATCCAGCGCCAGGAGCCCGCACATGGACGCATGCTGCACCAAACTCCAGTCACAACCGATGGACGGCAGACATGCTGAGTCTTAAACACGAGCTTAAAAGCTGGGCGTCCAAATGTGGATGGTCAAGAGAAGCAGTTGTGTCTGTATAGGTACATCAACACACCGTGGATATTCATCCATCGTGACTCGTCAAGAAGGCAGATCTTCCATTGTGTTTCTTTAGTAGATGATTGTGGTATTTCTGCCTTAGTAGGTTTCACTGTTGTCTCATTAGCTTTGTCGTTCCAGTCCAAAAGCTGGGTTCTCTAGACGCATTAGGGCTCTGGAGAAAGAAAGAGAGAAAGATGTTACAGAGAAGTGGTTTTCAACTTGTCGGTCGGGGTAGGGAAATACAACGATGACTGCAAATAATAAAGTGTTATAATATTGTGACCCTACAAGCAAAACAGAACAGAAGCAGAACTCTCCTTAAATAATAAATGAAGTTGCCTAAACGGCAAATGCATGACCCTGCAACACTACATTTCTGCACTGCAGCAGAACTTGAACGTTCCTGTTGAAAATAAACAAAACTGACTAAACTGCAAGTGAGAAGTGTGACAATTAAAATGATCCTGTTTTTATTCAACTCATCTGTCTACACTGCAGATGTGTGATCCTGCAACACTGCAAGCGAGAAATTCAATAAAACTAAAATGTTCCTGGTACAATCATCAAAGGTGTGCACACCGCAAGCATGCAACACTGCAAGAAAATCACATTTAGATTGTTCAATGAAACTCACTGCAAGTGCATGTTATTGCAACACTGCAAGCGGTGTGACTGAACTTTCACAATCAGTGAAGCTGTTTACAATGCAACACTGCAAGTTAAATAAAAACTTCAACTTCACACAGTATGTTCCTGAGGCCAAGAGGAGCACGTGATTACGTGTGGTTTGAGTAGATCATCTAAAATAAATACAATTAAAGTAAATATGCCAAAAAGTTTTTAAGGCTCTTTGCTTATTTTTGAATGTTTCAATGTTTCTGTGTTGGGACTAGGGTTGCAAAAAGGTGGAAAAATTTCCAGTAAATTTTGGAAACATTACAGAAATTTGGGAAACTTTTCAGGATTTTTTTTTTATATATTCCAGGGATTTTTGGAAAGTTTCTGGAAATTTACTGGAAACTGTCTATCTTTTTGCAACCTTAGCTGGGACACAATCCAGTGCAAAATCTGAGCATTGAATCCAAACAATTGCTACAGAGAACACAATGTGCCAATGAAAATGAACTGAAAACATCCAAATACAACTAAAACACACAAATAAAAATGCAGTTCCTCACACCCCTGACACAGCCCTGCCTCGGCACCCACAAGGATTGATCCAAACGACAATCTCACGAAGGTGCAATCTCATGACAGATGTGAGGAGACTCTTAAAACATCTGTTAGTTTGGGGGTACATCCTACTAAATCCCCCTCATTCCCGCAGACATGTCCCGCAGATGTTGACATGTTTAGTGACATACTGTACAGTCAAACTGATGTGATGAGCGCACTGGAACAGCCCTAGAAAACCCAGTGTCATCAGTTTCCCTCCTGTAATGAGTGAGACATTGTGTCTACGCTGCAAGTGAGTGACAAGCTGACAGCGATTTGCTGCGATATTAGCATCAGCAACCGCAGGCTGTGCAATGCTGCTGAGGAGAGTTTAACTTTATGTAAATTAACAGCAAGAGATGTGGCGGCTACCAGTGGGAATAAGAGGAGCTTTAGCATAAACAAATCTGTTTGAGATGCAACATAACTAGAACACTCCCATTATAATGAAAAAAGCTGTCTTCTCTGCAACACTGCAAACCAACAGTGCAATAAAACCAGAATGATCCCTTTATAATCAGTGAGGCTAATAATAAAGATATTATGTTGATGTTTTATCTTAGAAAGCAGTGTCTGCAAACAGAAATAGAACATTCCCGTTTTAAATGAACAAAGCTGTCTATACTGCAAGTGATAAATGCAACAAAATTAAAATGTCCCTGTTATAGAATCAAGAAACTTGTCTACACTGCAAGGATGAAACAACAACAATGCTTTCACATCAGTGCAACTGTCTATAGTGCAAATGCATGACCACGCAACAAAGCAAGAATGCTAAACTGTTATTATCAACAAAGCTGTATACACTGCAAGCATGCAACTCTGCAACACTGCAAGTGTGACAACAAAACAACCAAAAGGTCAGTGCAAGCATGTTGAGTTCAGTTCCGTGATCTTTTAGCCACGCTGTGCACTGATCTAAAAGTCAAGTCACAGCTGCTTTTACTACCATTTCTCTGATTCGAGACTGAGGCGATTCATTAAGAATGATAGCATTGTGTTTTCTTCACAAGCACAATAACAGCCTATAAACCAAACTGTTTGTGCTTCGGAATAATAATAAAAAGGTAATAGCAACTTTTCATCTCACAATTGTCTGAATTGTGAGATATACTAAACACGGGACTGCAAGATATAAATTTGCGATATAAAAAGCATGAGTTTATCTAGCAGGTATCTCAGATTTCTGAGATCTTACAATTTTTTTTTTTTTTTTATAGTTTTTTTCCCTCACAATTCTGACTTTCCTTCTCAGAATTGTATGTCCTAAAATTGCATTTATGTCTCACAAATCTGAGTCTGAATCTTACATTTCTAAGATTCTGTTTTACTGTTCTGACTTTTTTCAGGACTGCCAGAAAAAAGATTAACTTTTTTAAAAGCAATGACCTTATTGTATTTATGCATTTATTTATTTATTTATTGTATTCTGTGGTGGAAACAAGCTTGCATACCAAACTAAGAGGCTCTCACATTAAAAGGCATGAAGCAAAAAATAAAACAATAATGAAAAAAATAATAATTATAAATCATTGCTAATTAATATCTCTGGCAATACTGTTCAATACTCATCAGTAAAAGTTATTCTAAAGAAGAAAATATTTTAATGTTTTAAAAAAAGCTCATTAGCTTTAAAATATCATAGCCAATTTTCACAAACTAATCAAAAAAAACTAACACTTGATCCGACTAAATATTCTGTTTACTCTTAAATGAATCACATAACGGAATTTAAATATATTGCAAACCGCATTCTGCACCGTTTAACCTTAAAACTCACCAAAAGGAGCTTCAAAAACATCTCTTTCTGTGAACATCATCCTCTACTCAGGATCAAGAGTTTCAGGGTTTTGACAGAAGGAAATGACACAGCAGACTACAGGGGCTCGAGATGTGCTGAGCTGTGCTTCAGAGCCAAACTGTCAAGTGATCATCTTGTAGACATTCAGTATCACGGCTGCAGGTTTATGGAGTCTGATGGGTTTTTATGTTTCCTCAGTAAAAAGACACTAATGAGAACAGAAGAGCAACCACGGAAACAGTTCTCCTTCCAGCTTTGCCAGTTCTGTCATCAGCAGAGCTTCTTGTTTACCGGGTCTTGAGATGAGCGCAGTATCTGTTAACATGCACATAATTTAAGATTCAGATGCACTTATGAGAAAAAATATGTTTTATAAGAATTAACAGGTAAGTCAAGCACAGCTATACTGATCTGTGAGAGAAAATCATCAGCCAACTTACAGTGAGGAAATGTGTTACTTTCTATGGAAGAAAGAGAAATAGTTACTTCTAACATTTTGTTACTATTTACTATTATTTACTATTTTAAAAAAAATATTCACCACTACTGTTCAGGTGATGTTGAACATGAGAGCTGTTTACAGATGCTACAGTCTTTATAAGCTTTATAATCAAATTGCTTTGCGTTGGGT
Organism: Carassius carassius; assembly: GCF_963082965.1. Taxonomy (NCBI): domain Eukaryota; kingdom Metazoa; phylum Chordata; class Actinopteri; order Cypriniformes; family Cyprinidae; genus Carassius; species Carassius carassius. The sequence continues at coordinate 2,206,011 of NC_081772.1, forward strand.
AAGTGAATTTTTTAAAGTCTCTTCTGCTCACCAAAGCTGCATTTATTTAATCAACGCAACGTTTATTTATAAAGCACCTTTAAAACCATAAGAATGGACCAAAGTGCTATAAAGAGATCATTAAAATAATAAAAAATAAAATAAAATAAAATACAATACAAGCATTTACAACCCGAATTCCGGAAAAGTTGGGACGTTTTTTAAATTTTAATAAAATGAAAACTAAAGGAATTTCAAATCACATGAGCCAATATTTTATTCACAATAGAACATAGATAACGTAGCAAATGTTTAAACTGAGAAACACTTTTACACTTTTATCCACTTAATTAGCTCATTTAAAATTTAATGCCTGCTACAGGTCTCAAAAAAGTTGGCACGGGGGCAACAAATGGCTAAAAAAGCAAGCAGTTTTGAAAAGATTCAGCTGGGAGAACATCTAGTGACTAATTAAGTTAATTGATATCAGGTCTGTAACATGATTAGCTATAAAAGCTTTGTCTTAGAGAAGCAGAGTCTCTCAGAAGTAAAGATGGGCAGAGGCTCTCCAATCTGTGAAAGACTGCGTAAAAAAATTGTGGAAAACTTTAAAAACAATGTTCCTCAACGTCAAATTACAAAGGCTTTGCAAATCTCATCATCTACAGTGCATAACATCATCAAAAGATTCAGAGAAACTGGAGAAATCTCTGTGCGTAAGGGACAAGGCCGGAGACCTTTATTGGATGCCCGTGGTCTTCGGGCTCTCAGACGACACTGCATCACTCATCGGCATGATTGTGTCAATGACATTACTAAATGGGCCCAGGAATACTTTCAGAAACCACTGTCGGTAAACACAATCCGCCGTGCCATCAGCAGATGCCAACTAAAGCTCTATCATGCAAAAAGGAAGCCATATGTGAACATGGTCCAGAAGCGCCGTCGTGTCCTGTGGGCCAAGGCTCATTTAAAATGGACTATTTCAAAGTGGAATAGTGTTTTATGGTCAGACGAGTCCAAATTTGACATTCTTGTTGGAAATCACGGACGCCGTGTCCTCCGGGCTAAAGAGGAGGGAGACCTTCCAGCATGTTATCAGCGTTCAGTTCAAAAGCCAGCATCTCTGATGGTATGGGGGTGCATAAGTGTATACGGTATGGGCAGCTTGCATGTTTTGGAAGGCTCTGTGAATGCTGAAAGGTATATAAAGGTTTTAGAGCAACATATGCTTCCCTCCAAACAACGTCTATTTCAGGGAAGGCCTTGTTTATTTCAGCAGGACAATGCAAAACCACATACTGCAGCTATAACAACAGCATGGCTTCATCGTAGAAGAGTCCGGGTGCTAACCTGGCCTGCCTGCAGTCCAGATCTTTCACCTATAGAGAACATTTGGCGCATCATTAAACGAAAAATACGTCAAAGACGACCACGAACTCTTCAGCAGCTGGAAATCTATATAAGGCAAGAATGGGACCAAATTCCAACAGCAAAACTCCAGCAACTCATAGCCTCAATGCCCAGACATCTTCAAACTGTTTTGAAAAGAAAAGGAGATGCTACACCATGGTAAACATGCCCCGTCCCAACTATTTTGAGACCTGTAGCAGAAATCAAAATTGAAATGAGCTCATTTTGTGCATAAAATTGTAAACTTTCTCAGTTTAAACATTTGCTATGTTATCTATGTTCTATTGTGAATAAAATATTGGCTCATGTGATTTGAAAGTCTTTTAGTTTTCATTTTATTAAAATTTAAAAAACGTCCCAACTTTTCCGGAATTCGGGTTGTACCAACACAGCATGACACCAATAAAAATTGTCCAATGAATCACTCACATTAATCCGACCACTCAAACAGCAAAAGCCTGAGAAAATAAATAAGACTTTTAAAAATGTCCATGGTTGATTTTATGAATAAAGATGGCGCTTAGATTGGTAAGGGAGGAGGCAAGCATGTCCGTTAAACACTCAGGAGCCTGATTGTGCAATGCTTTGTACACAAACATTAATGACTTGTATTGGATTCCATAATTTACAGATAACCTGTGAAGAGATATCAACACAGGTGTTATTTGATCCTGTTTTCTGGTATTAGTTAAAAGTCTCGCTGTAGCATTTTGAATACACTGCAGACGAGAAACCAGAGATTCACTTAGGCCTGAATATAAAGCACTGCAATAATCCAATCTAGTGGAAATGAAAGCATGCATAGCAGTTTCCAAATCCTTAGAAAGGTACAAAAGATAGGTTTCAATTCAGATAAGATCCACAACTGAAATGCTTGGCGATCAAAGTGGATATCTGAGTCAAAAAATACTCCCAAGTCCTTGACAAAACCATGCATTTTGTTTGACAATAACTTTCAACCTGTTCTTTCACGGGGAACAAGTCTTATCCTCAATTAATTAAGGAATTATTTGTCATCCGTTCCTTTATGAAAAAAATGAAATGTTGCAAATGTTGTACAGTAAAAACAGTAATATTGTGAAATACTATTACAATAAAAATAATAAAAATAATTCTATGGTCTCTATTTCTGTGATGCACAGCTGTATTTTCAGCATCATTCCTCCAGTCTTCAGTGTCACATGATCTTCAGAAATCATTCTAATATGTTGATTTTTTGCTCAAAGAGCATTTTTGATAATTAGCAATGTTAAAAAAACAGTTGTGCTACTTCATATTTTTGTGGAAAAAGAACAGCATGCATTTGATATAGAAATAGTATAATTTTATTTGTAACATTATAAATGTCTTTACTGTAACGTTTGTTAAGTTAAGTGCATCCTTGCTGAATAAAATCATGATTTTTCCATTAATTATAAAAGCCCTCATACTGTACCTCATGTAATTTGTGATGTTCTTTAACCTGAAAAGACATTAACAAACAGTAAAGTCTAATGCACTCATTCTTAAATTAAACATTAAAACCTTCTCAGCCCAGAAAGCTTCAGAAACCTGCAGGTTATGAAATGTTAGAGAAGCGCCTGTTCTGTGGACCCTGTGCATTCCACCCTCTGTTCCCATCATGCTTTGCTTCCTCAGTAACGCCTCCCCTGACCTTTCAGACTCAAAGCTTCATCATCTTTATGGCACTGCGCAACTGTCATTTACCTGTCAATCACTCATAGGAAAGGTCAACCGAAATGACCTCGAACCGTTGCAACGTATGGCTCCGGCTGCTGCAGCCCAGAAACCCGACAGAGGGTCGTACATCACACAGTGGTACCTGCCCTGCAATAAACTTCCCCACGAGAGCTGAATGTTGCATGCGTGACCTCACCATGAATTATACTTAAGGTCAAAAGTTTGACGGATTACAACAGGAGCCTTTCAGAGCACATCTTTTGTATAGTGTAACTATGTGTTCATGTGTGTGTGTGTGTGCGTGTGATGGTGTGGGGTGCTGCAGGGGAATGACAATCTAGGACAGCATTCATCTGGAAAATGCTGGACGCTGTTAATCAAACCAGGAAATAGGCACAAGGATCTGTCAGAACCACATCAAAACAAGAACACAAACTTTGCAAGCATCCATTTATAAATCTGTGTGCTTCCTCAAAAACTGAGATAGACTGTAACATAGAAGCTTATAGTGTCTTGTGGGTTTTCTCTGAGAGACTCTAAAATTAAAATTAATTTTAATAAATATCTCTATAATGTATAAGTATTAAAATGTTACGTAATTTGAAAAGTGTGAATTATCAATTATGATAACAATACTTGACTTACATTAATATTAATTTAATACTCCTAATACTAATAATAAAGTATAATGAATATTCATACATTTGAAATTACATAAACGTATTTAATAATAATAATAATAATAATAATAATACACACTTTTCATACATGTGTATTTTTTAGTTTTTAGTATAAATACTAGCACTACAGATAATTAAAATAATTATAACTAGCAGTTTTGAACTTACAATCACACATAGACTAAAATAATATTGATAATTCACACTCTTGAAGTGTAATAATAATAATAATAATAAAACAACCTTTTGAAAATTAATAATACACTGACTTAATTTTTTGTTTTACTACTACTACTAATAACAACAATTAAGTTTAACAAATACATTTTTTACTTAATATGTATTTATTTGCATAATAACAGTAGTATTAGTAGTAGTAGTAATAATAATCATTTTTATTATTATTATTATTATAACATACATTGAAAAGTGTGAATATAAGTAAGAAGAGTGATCGAAATCTAACAACTTGATGAAACAGAAGAAATTAAATGGAGATTTGAAAGCTACACTGTAAAAAGAAAAAGTAATAATGATCTGGGAAATTTACGGTAAAACGGCAACATTGAAAGCCACACTTGTAACTTAAATTCAGTCTTAACTTAAATTCACAATAAAAAAAAACATATTTTATTAACTGATGTAATGTTAATATACCAACTTATTGAAGTATTAATATCTGTTTTGAATCATTTTAATACACTGATAAGAATAACCACCAAAAACTGGTGATTTTGAGAAAGTCACATGATGAATCAAAGCTCATCACAAACAGCTTTTCCACAAGCTGAGGAGGGAAATAATGCATGAAAACAATAATTTATCAACATTAGTTGCAAGATAAAACCCCAATGTATGCAACTGATTAGAAAAAACTAGAAAGATACAGTTATTGCAACAAATAACATCAAATGTGAAATGTCATAAATAGAATTCTCGGAGTGTCAATTTTTACAATTTTTCACTGTAAATTATACAATTACTTTTTCTTTTTTTACTTCCAAAAACTGCAATTTTAACAGTATTTTACCTCAAAATTACATAAAATGTAATTACAGTTATTCACCGTATATAGTATGGAAACCTACTGTTAACCAATTAACAGGTTTTTACTGTAGCATTTTTACAGTTAAAATCACAACCTTTTTTTTTGTTTTTTGTTTTTATAGCAAAAGATCAAGGAATAGTTTGCTCTTGGAAACATGATGCCTTTCAGAAAAACCATTTCATACAGCAGTTCTGGAACAGCATTCAGATGTCAGAAGCCAAGGATGAAAAGAGAATTTTGCATTTCCTATTATAATGTATATAAAGGCTGAAAACTACTCTGGGAGTAAAATCTTTACTGTTATTTTATTTACGATCATGCTCACACTGACAGTTTTTCCATTTCTTGGGAAACTGCTGCTGAAATGCACAAGGTCTTCTTCTGAAATTGTTGATAAGTGAAGAACACACATCAGACGAAATCTCCAGATGATTTTGATGTACTGATCACACAATCTTCAGAAGATTACAGGATTAAACTTCAGCCTCGTAATCTTAAAGTGGAGGAAGTGCTGAATCTTCTGGCGAATAATAACTTGAGCCCTGAATCTCCATCATGTCCTCAAGCGAGACACTTAACATTTGCTCCAGGGGAAACCTGTCTCTGCAGTAAGAGACTGTCAGTCATGTTAGAAAAGACACCATCAGCTAAACGTCAGAATAACTCGTGTAGCATGACACATAAATCTAGAAACTTACTGCCCAGGACAGTTTGCTGACTCTCAATATCGTGGCAGTGTGACATGGACGCAAAGCACCGGGGTTTTACATCATTTAGAACGGAACAGAGAATGACTTTCAAATTCCAGTTCAAATTTACATTTTAAAACGGCTATTTGAATTGGAATGTAATGAAGTACAATTAAAATTAAAATAGAATTAGAATTAAAACTCTGAATAGTGGTTTCACAAAAGATTTAAAAAAATATAAATTGCTTGAAGGTTTATAGACCTTATGGACAGAATGAATGATAGATAAAACTATAGAAAGATAACGACAGACAGACAGACAGACAGACAGCAGTGTTGGGAAGGTTACTTTGGAAATGCAATAGGTTACAGATTACAAGTTACCCTGTTTAAAATGTAATAGTAGTGTAACTTTTTCAATTACTTTATTAAAGTAATGTAACTAATTACTTTTGAGTACTTTTTGATTACTTTTGTAAATTTGTGAAATAAAAGCATATACATCAACTTAAATACAGTTATCTAATAAGCATGTGACGTATTCTGTGTAATAAAATCCTAAACATTGGTGTTTCTTTTAAACGCACAGTATGGAATTTTTGGCCACCAGGGGTCATCAATCAAAATAATAACATAAGACGTACTTTGATGACGTCGGGAAAGAGCGTAGGCTCATGGGAGTTGTTGTTCATTGGAACACGCGCTCTGTCGCTCCCCACATTCCTCACTCATTTTAACGGAGGCCGGCGACACACTGGATGCGTGGCGCAAGCGTCTCAACTGCGTGGCGTGTCAGTTTTTAATTCGGCTCCCATGTTAATAGGCAGTGTTGGGGAGTAACTAGTTACATGTAACGGCGTTACGTAATTTAATTACAAAATTATTGTAACTGTAATTAGTTACAGTTACTACGAAAAAATGAGTAATTAAATTACAGTTACTTATGAAATTTTTAACGATTACAAAGGGGATTACATTTGAATGTTTACACAGATCCACATACAGTTTTAACTGATTTATTTCCCAAATTGCACTGACTATTCTGAGACATACCGCCCTAATAATTTCCGGGATGCGGAAACACAGTCTGGTTCGTAGAATCCAGTCATAAAAACGAAATGCCTAACGCGGACGGAATATGCCACATTTTGAATGACTACATCAAAAGTAGGTCAGTACACTTGAATCAAAACATGACATCGACTAGTGTCTGTGAATATTAAGCCCCAAAAATGCAATATATGGCTTGCACATTCTGCGTGTCTGTGTAAATCAGGCGCGGACTGGACACCGGGAGAACCGGGACAATTCCCGGTGACCTCGCAGCCGATTTTGCCCCACTATTTAATATCATTATTGTATAATTGCCTGCTGAATGTACTAAAGCGATCATTTGCGAATCCGCCATTTGATAATTAAATCTCTAAGTCATGAATTGTTAGTCATGACTCGCGCGCTCTCCGCGCCTCTGCCAAACGGTTTGGATCAGACTCAGAGTAATCAATGCGAGAGAGAGAGAGAGAGAGAGAGAGAGACAGAGAGACAGAGAGACAGAGAGAGAGAGAGAGAGAGAGAAAGAGAGAGAGAGAGAGAGAGAGAGAGAGAGGGAGAGAGAGAGAGAGAGAGAGAGAGAGAGAATAGAGTGGACTGCTGGAGCAGAGAAGCAGAACTCCTGTTCAGGGTTTCAGGTCAGTTTCATCTGTAAAGATGCTTTTTTGTCTTTGAGTCATCACTCAAAATACTATATAAAGGACATCATTATTATCTGTTGTAATGATACAGTAGTAATTTATCTGAAAAAAAAAATTCCGATTTTTTTTTAAAGGTTTAGGGGGAGCTACGACAGACAACAACACAACCCTTACGAAAATTAACATTTTAATATTTAACTATAAATCCAGAGAAAATGGTTACTATTGTTTAACTGTGATAACCAAAAATGTAAAATTATTTTACAAATGTATTTATTTAAAAATAAATACAAGGTTATTGTACTTTTATATAGGCTAATAAAAGCATGGTAATTTTTTGTAAGGGAAAAACATGACTCGTGTACAGTATTAGGATTTTTCTATAAAGATATTGTAGTATTGTAGAGTATTGTATTGTAAAGTATAGTTTTGTTCAATCTTGAGTATTAAAGTCAAGAGAGAGATGGATAACAGTGCAAAATAAAGAGACTGAAGAGAAAAATGGAAGTGAAGGTGCAGTTCAGGAGAGAACTTTTAATTATTTTGCATGTCCCCAAATTAAAGATTTAAACCTTTTTTTATGTCAGGTCCATACAAAAAATAGTTTTGTCCATGAATTTGTTTGTATGAGTTTGAATTTTCCAGTCTGATTTTTTTTCCCAGTCCGCCCCTCCTGTAAATTAATGGCAAAGACATGGTTTCATTTTCTACACATAGGCCTACTGAAGCTCAAAGTGTTTTCAACCTCTGCTGCCTCAATATAGGAGTACACGAGCACATAAACACAATTTCTAGAACTGCTCTGTGTCACTTCATGTGCATTTTACTTATTTTGAGAAAACTATCATCATATACAAAGAGACAGCAGTTTAAAAAAAACACCAATGTTTCAGGAGTTTATTACACAGAATACGTCACATGCTTATTAGATAACTGTATTTAAGTTGATGTATATGCTTTTATTTATTATTCTTTAATTTTCACAAATTTAGAAAAGTAATCAAAAAGTACTCAAAAGTAATTAGTTACATTACTTTAATAAAGTAATTGAAAAAGTTACACTACTATTACATTTTAAACAGGGTAACTTGTAATCTGTAACCTATTACATTTCCAAAGTAACCTTCCCAACACTGTTAATAGGTTAGAGCTTGCAGACTGCCTGCGTGAGACGCGTGTCTCAGGCTCGGCTCGAGCCACGCAGAAAACGTGTGCATGCTAGAAATAGAACCGACGCCTATTTTTCACGTGACACGCACGCGTGTTGGAAGCGTTTCCAGGCAAAATATAATAGGAAAATATGTTTATATGTAATTTTGAACACAAATACATATTAATTCATGACATTTTGATGTTTGAAGTCTATAGGTTGACATAAATTCAGATATAAATGTAATTTAAAAAATAAATAAATAATTATCGATTTTCAAATATTGCACCTGTCAAACATCGTCTATTTTGCCGTCAATACTGTTGACGGTGTCCTTTATCAGTAGGCTTTATATTTATGTTCAACATGAAGTATAGATATTGTTGTCATGAAGACAAGAGCCTGGTCTGTCAGCGGTCTCCCTTCACCTACAGCAGCAGCAGCCTAGTATTTTGACAATCACGTCTTTTCGAACGGAGAGATATATGAATTATCAGACCCCTATCAAATCAATATTCCATCTAGCTAGTAGTAATATATGTATAAAACACAATATATATTAAAAAAAGCTACTTTATCCAGCTAGATATAGAACACATCTAGATTTACATTATACTCTACATGAGAGCTAGTCCGTCTGCGTTTTACACAAAACATCAT